>NC_063333.1:57309290-57323961 GCF_021869965.1 Rhincodon typus | reverse complement strand
ACCATTGGGCTGCAGGGTTCCCAAGTGGAATATGAGTTGCTGTTCCTGCAACCTTCGGGTGGCATTGTTGTGGCACTGCAGGAGGACCAGGATGGACATGTCGTCTGAGGAATGGGAGGGGGAGTTGAAATGGTTCGCGACTGGGAGGTGCAGTTGTTTATTGCGAACCGAGCGTAGGTGTTCTGCAAAGTGGGCCCCAAGCCTCCGTTTGGTTTCCCCGATGTAGAGGGGGCCACAATGGGTACAGCGGATGCATTATACCACATTGGCAGATGTGCAGGTGAACATCTGCTTGATGTGGAAAGTCTTCTTGGGGCCTGGGATGGGGGTGAAGGAGGAGGTATGGGGGCAGGTGTAGCACTTCCTGCGGTTGCAGGGAAAAGTGTCGGGTGTGGTTGGGCTGGAGGGGAGTGTGGAGCGGACAAGGGAGTCACGGAGAGAGTGGTCCCTCCGGAAAGCAGATAAGGGTGGGGAGGGAAAGATGTCTTTCATGGTGGGGTCGGATTGCAGATGGCGGAAGTGTCGGAGGATGATGCGTTGGATCCGAAGGTTGGTGGGTTGGTATGTGAGGTCAAGGGGGATTCTGTTTTGGTTGTTATTGCGAGGAGGGGGTGCGAGGGGTGAGTTGTGGGAAATGCAAAAGACACAGTCGAGGGTGTTTTTGACCACTGTGGAGGGGAAGTTGCGGTCCTTGAAAAACTAGGACATCTGGGATGTACGTGAGTGGAATACCTCATCTTGGGAGCAGATGCGGCGGAGGCGAAGGAATTGGGAATAGGGGATGGCATTTTTGCAGGACGGTGAGTGAGAGGAGGTGTATTCGAGGTAGCTGTGGGAGTCGGTGGGCTTGAAATGGATATCGGTTTCTAGGTGGTTGCCCGAGATGGAAACAGAGAGGTCCAGGAAGGAGAGAGAGGTATTAGAGATGGTCCAGGTGAACTTAAGGTTGGGGTGGAAGGCCTAGAATACACCTCCTCCCACCCACCTTCCTGCAAAAATGCCATCCCCTAGTCCCAATTCCTTCGCCTCCGCCGCATTTGCTCCCAGGATGAGGCATTCCACTCCCGTACATCTCAGATGTCCTCGTTTTCCAAGGACCACAACATCCCCCCCTCAGTGGTCGAGAACGCCCTCAACCGTGTCTCCCACATTTCCCACAACTCATCCCTCACACCCCATCCACGCAATAACAACCAAAAAAGAATCCCCCTCATCCTCATGTACCACCCCACCAACCTCCGGATCCAACGCATCATCCTCCGACATTTCCGCCATCTGCAATCCGACCCCACCACCAAAGACATCTTTCCCTCCCCACCCTTATCTGCTTTCCGGAGGGACCACTCTCTCCGTGACTCCCCTGTCCGCTCCACACTCCCCTCCAGCCCCACCACACCCGGCACTTTTCCCTGCAACCGCAGGAAGTGCTACACCTGCCCCCATACCTCCTCCCTCACCCCCATCCCAGGCCCCAAGAAGACTTTCCACATCAAGCAGATGTTCACCTGCACATCTGCCAATGTGGTATACTGCATCCGCTGTACCCGTTGTGACCTCCTCTACATTGGGGAAACCAAGCGGAGGCTCGGGGACCGCTTTGCAGAACACCTACGCTCGGTTCGCAATAAACAACTGCACCTCCCAGTCGCGAACCATTTCAACTCCCCCTCCCATTCCTCAGATGACATGTCCACCTGGGCCTCCTGCAGTGCCACAACGATGCCACCCGAAGGTTGCAGGAACAGCAACTCATATTCCGCTTGGGAACCCTGCAGCCCAATGGTATCAATGTGGATTTCACAAGCTTCAAAATCTCCCCTCCCCCTACCGCATCCCAAAACCAGCCCAGCTCGTCCCCACCTCCCTAACCTGTTCTTCCTCCCACCTATCCCTCCTCCCACCTCAAGCCGCACCCCCATCTCCTACCTACTAACCTCATCCCGCCCCTTTGACCTGTCCGTCCTACCTGGACTGACCTATCCCCTCCCTAACTCCCCACCTACACTCACCTTTACTGGCTCCATCCCCGCCTCTTTGACCTGTCTGTTTCCTCTCCACCTATCTTCTCCTCTATCCATCTTCTATCCGCCTCCCCCTCTCTCCCTATTTATTTCAGAACCCGTTTCCCCTCCCCCATTTCTGATGAAGGGTCTAGGCCCGAAACGTCAGCCTTCCTGCTCCTATGATGCTGCTTGATCTGCTGTGTTCATCCAGCTCTGCACCTTGTTGTCTCGGATTCTCCAGCATCTGCAGTTCCTACTATATCTGGTGAATTCAGTTCGCCACTTACTTTGAAGGACCTCCACATTGGACACTGGGCACCAGCATCTCAGAGCCTCTTCGATAGGCATCAGCCACATGGATGCCATATCTACAGATACTGGGATCTGACATGGGCCAGCTTCTAAGAACACTCATGGCACATCTCCGATCCACTTACAGAACACTTGTATACTTCAATGCTGCACTTCGGATGGAACCAGCAACTATCATTGTAGTGCTGTAACAAGGACAGTCAGGGACATGCACCCACCTCATGGACTGCATCAGGCTGTATCTCCAAGCTCTTCACTTGCTGTCATAGTGTTCACTCACTCTGAGCCTACCTGGATGCTTGCAGCATCTCTGCATTTCAGTGTGCACACATAAAGCCAGGAAGCTTGTCCCGGTTGTCAGCAGTCTTCAGACCAGTCAAGGGAGATGGTCTTCACTCGGTGGGTTCTGGCGCACTAAGTCATGAGCAGCCTCAGATACCAGTCATGCGCAACCGGCTGTCTGGGAGGGGTCAGAGTCAGGGTCCTCTCCCAGAAAATGATGAGTAGCTGAACGTTGGGCAGCCCACCACCTATCTTGAATCTTTCTGTCCATTTGGGGGCTGTTTTTCTCTTGGAATGTGAAAGACGCAGGTACTAAGGAGATGAACGTGGGTGCTAATGCAGGCCAGAAAGTGCCTCGAGTGAGTAGGCAGTGGTTATACAGGGTTTGTGTTGGGGTTCGTGTGGCTGACAGCAAGCGAGAAAGATGTTGCAGGCAACAGTGACAGTGTTAGAGCATGAGCCTCGGTGCAAGGTAGGTACAAGAGCAGAGATAGTGTGAGTGTTAAATAGAAGACAGTAGCAATTATGCTGGTGGAGTGGAGAAGGTCAATGTGCTTCTTCCTATATTGCTGATCATTTTGCCAGGTCGCTGACCTAGGTGGCAAGTGCAGACCAGGTTGGCATGGTAAGGTAGAGATATGGTAAGGTGTTGTGGTCTCCACTGCTGGTTTTGGGGGGGAAAAAACGCTTTCCATCAGCTCTACACATTCCAGCATGAGCTCCAGTTCACCACCTGGAAAGTGGAGCACTGAAAACCTCTTGTCTGCCAAGTCTAGGGCAAATGTCAGGAACTGTGCAGGGCAGTTCCAGGCCGACAGTACTTGTCTGGGTATACAAATGGCTTTTAAAGATGGTGCAAATGCAGGGGATGCTGGTGAATTCTGGGATATCCACTGAATGGCGAGTTACTCTGGGAATGGTGCATTACGACATGAAGTGAAACTCAGACATGATAGATATCGATGGGGTGGCATAGGTATCCATCGAGACAAGTTTGGTAAGATATGTGGCAGAATATCCTCTTTAAAAACACTTAACTCAGATTTCACTAAAAAAGTAAGATTCAGCCCAGAAACCATAAAGGGCCAGATTTTCAAGGGAGTGGCAATCTCACACAGATTGCTCGTCCAGCCCCTTCTTTTTTACCGAAATAAAGGAGCTCCATGTTTTTCAGAGAAGATTGTGCTCAGAGGTCCGTCAGAAATGTGGAGTGGAGTGTACTTCCATTCTGACAGCTCATTTGTAGCATAGAACTGCCAGAGGAAGGGAAAAGCATGTCTCCCTTTTACAGCAGGCAGCTGCTATATTCTGAAATTTAAAGGCACAGGCAGACACTTGGACAATTGTTGTGAAAAGGTAAGTACATGAGATAAATGATATTAGGGTGCTGGAAGGACCAGTGCAAGATGGGTATGGGGCAGGGTGTGAGGTAAATTGGGTGCTGAGGGAGTAAGGTGCCAGGATGACAGGTAAGTAAAGTGCCAGCTGGGGAAGCGGGTATTGTGACATGTGCAGAACACCAGACGGGAAGGAGGTAGATCGCCATGTGTGTAGGATGCCAGGTAGGTAGATAGTTAGCTACAGAGGGGTAGGGTGCGAGTTGGGGTAGTGTAGGGCAGATCAGGGTGGGTTGGGTCTGGGAAGCTTGGGTTTGGCAACGGGGTGTCAGAAGAGTCAGAGGTGACTTAATAGGAAGATACAAGATCCTGAGCAGACTTGACCAGGTGGATGTTGAAAGGATGTTTCCTTCTGTGGGAGAACCTAGAAGTTGGGGTTATAGTTAAAAATAAGCGGTTGCCCATTTGAGACAGTGATGAGGATTATTTTTTCCTCAGAGGGTTGTGAGTGTTTAAAATTCCCTTCCTCAAAAGGCAGCAGATGCAGAACATTTGAATATTTTTACGGCAGAGGTAGACAGATTCTAAATTACCAAGAGGATTATAAATTATTGAGGGTATGCAGGAATGTAGAGTTGATGTTAAAATATGATCAGCCATGATCTCATTGAATAATGGAGCAGGCTTGAAGGGCTGAGTGGTCTACTCTTGTTCCTTGTTTGTATGTTCATGTTTCTTTCTTCGTGTGAAATTTTGTCAATGGATTTTGAGAAATCCAGTATTGCCACGTGAGTAGTTTCATCAGTTTCAAGATTTGAAACTAGGTCAACAACAGCCTGTAAAAGTTATTTTTTGGCTGAATCTTTTACCAAAATAAAACCATTGTAACCATCTATCAGGATATTGTGAGCTTCAAAATGTTTCATGACATGCAAATGAAGGCGGCATGGTGGCTCAGTGGTTAGCACTGCTGCCTCACAGCACCAGGGACCGGGTTCAATTCCACCCATGAGCAACTGCCTGTGTGGAGTTTGCACATTCTCCCTGTGTCTGCATGGATTTTCTCCTGGTGTTCCGGTTTCCTCCCACAGTCCAAAGATATGTAGGCTAGGTGGATTGGCCATGCTAAACTTCCCATTGTGTTCAGGGATGTATAGATTAGGTGGGTTATAGGGGGATGGGTTTGGGTGGGATGCTCTGAGGGTCAGTGTGGACTTGTTGGGTTGAGAAGCCTGTTTCCACACTGTAGGGGATCGATGATAAATAACCAATATGTTACAGGTAGTTCTCCTATAACACAATAGTTGTGTTCTTGTGTGACCTCACGCTGAAGAAAATCACGTTATAGTGAAATCGTGATAGAAAATCGTTATACTGTACAGTAGAAAGTTCACATTATCCAAACGGTGTCCACTATTCATCAATCACATTACACCCAATGTGCGTTAACGAAACATGTTTTAAAGCAGAAATACTTGCAAAGTAATTTGCAAATGAGGTTGGCAAGGGAGGAGCCTCAAAGTCATCCTGAAGTATTGTCCTCCTGGTCTTCCACCGGGGGGACACCTCCAGGTAGCTACTGCATTCTGATGATACAAAGAGCCACATGCTGATTGGAACATACCATTTTCCCTCTGGTTATTGACCTTAATAGCCTTTAAATTAGTTAAATTAAACTATCATTTGTGGGTGTGCGATAACACTGTGTGGAGCTGGAGGAACACAGCTGGGCAGGCAGCATCAGAGGAGCTGGAAAGCTGACGTTTTGGGTCGGGACCCTTCTTCAGAAATTGGGAGGAAGATCGGAGCTTAGAAATAAATAGAGAGAGAAGGGGTGGGGATGGGGAAGGTAGGTGGCATAGTGATAGGTGAGTGCAGGTAGGCAGTGGTGGGGATTGGTCTGTGAGGTGGGAGGAATGGATATGTGGGAGAGAAGATGGACAGGTTGTGTAAGGTCAAGGAGGGTTGGTCATGGGATGAGGCCGGAGGTGGGGAGATTTTGAAACTGATAAAATCCACATTGAGACCATTGGGTTGTAGGCTCCCAAGGTGGAATATGAGGTGCTGCTCCTCCAGTTTCCAGGTGACGTCGTTGTGACACTGGAGGAGGCCCAGGATGGACATGTCATCCAGGAAGTGGGAGGGGGAGTTGAAGAGGTTCGCAACTGGAAGGTATTGTTGTTTGTTGCGAACAGAGTGCAGGTGCTCTACAAAACGGTCTCTGAGCCTCTGCTTGATCTCACCGATGTAGAGGAGACTACATTGGAAACAGCGGATGCAGTAGACCACATTAGCGGATGTGCAAGTGAACATCTGTCTGACGTGGAAGGTTTTTTTGGTTCCTTGGATGGAGGTGAGCTGGGAGGTGTAGGGGCAGGTGTAGCACTTACTGCGGTTGCAGGGAAAGGTGCCAGGGGTGGTGGAGGTGGTGGGGAGTGTGGAGCGAACAAGGGAATCTCAGAGACGGTGGTCCCGATGGAAGGCAGATAGGCGTGGGGAGGGAAATATATCATTGGTTGTAGGGTCTTATTGTGGGTGGGTAACCATGCTACCCTTGAACTGGTCTCCAGCAAAATAGCATGGGGTAGAATCGTGTCAACAAGCATAAATTTAAATGCCTGCCTACTTCTGTTGTGACTCCTATAATAGGGTGAACATATTGTGGCTGCTACTTACACAGCCATATCATGAATGAGAATTCAAATAAAGGATCTACAATTCCGTTGTCAGAAAGAATAGAAAATGTGAATTTAACAGAGTAACTGTGCAGCAGGCTCACTGGGTGCCAGTCTCCCAGAATCCAAAGAAAATAGACACACGAAAAAATCATTAACAAATGTGTGACACAAGATTTGCAGACAGGCAAGGTGAAGGGAGAGGTCTCTGTGCAATAAAAAGAACAAAAAGAAAATAAATACTTGGGTAAACGTACTTTGAAATTTAGAGCACCTTGTTTTATGAAATGAATTTCCATGTTGAGGTAACAACAAAATAGGAACAAAGATGTATTACAAAGTGAACGTTCAGGCTGTCAAGGCAAACTGAGACCAACATATTTCTATCCTTCACATCCATCGTGTGATGCAATTGTATTTCTAATAAAGACCCAAACAATTATAGAACAATTATTTTATGTACCAATTAAAGACTGATATCTATCATTTGTCAGAACAAGCAGAGCAAAATTAAAGCCTATGGTCATCTTCCTCAAAATAATGTTACTGTGATGTTTTAACTGGCTTACTGAAGAACTGACAGAAATGATTCCTTGTGGAATATATTTTCTTCTGCAGTCGAGTTTCCATATAACGAATAAGAGGTTGGCATCAATGATTGCAGCTTTTGTGAAGACTGTCCCGTTTCATTTTGTGATTATGAATATTTCCAGAAATCAACAAATGGAAGCTTGAGATTTGAGAGTGTTTGATGATGATAGTGATGTTATACAACAGGAGAACTAGTTACCTATTAGGAAGCAGGTACCAGTGACAAAAGTTCACATTACCATTGGGTAGTATAACCTGTATTTGTATGTTGAACTGACATAATGCTCTTAGTTAATTTTATGCTCCTTTAATTTTTTTGTTAATAATCAAAAAGAAGCAAAGGAGTTGCTGATCAGTGAAGCGCAAGAAGGGGTGCTCTGAGTTGTCTGATCTCACTCGGGATGGTGATAGAAATGCTATAGTGTTGGTCACAGACCCTTGCTTAGAAAGAGGTCATGTCAACACCAGACAGCAGAATTCTAACTCGTAAAATAGATGAATAGGGATCAAGCCGGAGCTTAAAATGCAGTTTACCTAGAACAGAATGGAGTACACTTTGAACTAATCTGCTTCCTATTTTCAGGAAATGGGTCGATAATTTAGATATTGTACTCAAGATGCATTACTGCATTTTTATAGTCATTCTGTTTTTATTCACAGGTGGTTGGCTTTCCTGTGTTTGGGAGCCTTTGTAGATGAAAGATGGTGAGGGGTTAGAATCCATGTGACAAATATCTTTACAGCATGGCTTGTGGGCCAAGAGGAGCACAAGTGTTTTTTTGGAGGGCCAACAAGCTAACCTGATGAAGGTGTCCACACCTCACAATCTGTCCCCAACTTCCCACATGTGCCACAACTAATGATGGTATTCCAAACTCCATCAGAATAACCCCATGTAACCCAGTGTCCCAGACTACCTTCTGTGTTTTTTTGCTACCTGATTGCGACCCATGGAACCTCAAGGGGCCTTCCCCATGATGAGCTCTTGACTCCGACAGTCTGAACCATTCTATCCATGTGATTAGGACACCCTGCCATGATCCCAGTTACCAGCAGCACCCCCCATAACAACAGGGTAAATAGGAACTATCAAATTTTATCTTGCATCATCTGATTATTACACCTGAGATGTTTCATGGACTGAAAATGGTTTCTAAAAGGGTATAAACATGGACATAAAATGGCTATGTGACCTGACCACAAATTGAGGCATGCTTTGTTGACTCATGGGGAATAAACAAAGCCTTTTGCACTGAAACTGCTATTTCTGTCGAAAGATATCTCTGAACCAAGCCACTACATCAGTATCAATAAATTTGCATCTCTTGTTTAATTCTCAAATATGAATTATACTTGCATATATTGGGCGATAAAATGGTTGCTTGCCAGTGAGCCAGCTTGGAAAGACAGTGGAGCTAGACTCTAAAATACACATTGAACTATACTTCACACGCTATTTTTGAACAACAGGACAAATAGATAGGAAAATAGATTTGTTAGTAAGAATTGGAGGATTCTTTCTCAGTCTCAGTCTGGTTTCTCTCATCATCTCAAATCAGTGGCCAGTGAAAAAGCAACTTGGAAAAATAACCATTTATCAAGACCTAAATATATCAATAGATTCTGCTACCATGGTGAACGTGAGTCAATAGTTAATCAACTGTGGCTTCAGTTTTAAAATCTAATAGCTAAAAGACTCTACTGACCTCAGGTACACTGTGGCTGACATTTTTTTTTCCAACATATTTATTCACTTTACTTTAGCTGCATCAACAAATTTTCTGTCAATATTTCTATATTTTCTTTTATCCTGTCCTTCTGGATCTGCACAACAAACTTCATGAGCTGTTTGATCAAACACCTTCTGAAAATCTACAAAGGGTAACAATTATACATGGCCTAGCAGTCAACTCTTTCAAATATTGCCGCAAGATTTATCAAGTGCAATTTACCTTCAAGTAATTCATTATCGGGGCTGGATTTTCTTATGTCAACACCTGCCTGAAAAGCATCAGACAGACATTAAAATTAGTGTGCAGTGCATAATAGCAGATTTTGTGTTCCCATTTCCAGCAGTGACATGGGAAAAGGAGGTGGGCAGGTGTGAGACACACTCCTGTCACAATGCTATTGGCTCCAATGCAGAGGTGGTCATTTCTGACATTTTCATGGAGTTTCACAAGCTTTAGAAGACACTGTGGTTCATTCCATCTCAAAGATGTCATGACCTTTCTAGAGTTTAGAAGGATGAGAGGAGATCTAATTGAGATATGGAAGATGTTAAACAGGACTGACAAAGTAGACATAGAGCAGATGTTTCCACTTGGGGGACAATCTAGAATGTGAGGTCATAGTTTTAGGCTAAAGGGGTGGCAGTTTTAAACAGAGATGAAGAGGAATTTACTTTCTTCAAAGGGTTGAGAATCTTTGAAATTTACTATTACATCAAAAACTTAAGGAGGGGATAGACAGACTTTAATGAGTTGTGGGAAACAGGAAGGAAAGTAGAATTGAGGCTGAGATGAGATCAGCTATGATCAGAATAAATGGCACTGAAGGCTTGAGGGTCTGAATTGTCTGCTCCAGCTCCTAGTTCTTAGGTTTTTATGGACCATTGGAGAATCATGGTTTGAATTCATGAACAATGTAAAAAATATGTTGAAAATGTGCTTATGGTTTTAATACAGTGATTGATTTTATGTTTTTATTTGGAAAAGGTAAGTGACAATTAAATTCAATGACATTATGGAAGTGGATGTATTAGAATATATTATGCATTAGATGAACTGAAATTCTGCATTGGACAATGGTGAGATTCAGATTTGGTTGTGTCAATTGTCTCCGTGGCTTCCATGTTTTCCTTGAAGCTCAAATCAGTTGTATGTTGGCTTTGACATCTTAGTGTTTTTCCAGTTGTCTGTAAATGATTTAATGTGTTCCATTAAGGTGCTTGTTGACACCAGTGCAAGAGAATCAAATTATTGAATGCTTGGCTGAGGTGCAAACCATTAATGGATTTACTGAGCATGAGTTGCTGATGTAGGTATCAAGTGTCTGTGAATGTGTTTTTTTATAGATTTATGAGCAATTAAGAGGATATAGGTGTTCACATGGACTCATAAGAATTATTTGTTTATTTTAATGCATTTATGAGCTTCTCAACTACATTCACATTTTTTATGAAGGTTCTTGAGTTTTATTAGTAATGGTACAGAGTGAGTGGTTTAAGAGAATGTGAAGAATAAAAGATGTGAGGGAGTGTCTGTTTAAAGGCATCACATATTTCCAGAACTGGGATGACGTCTGAGGGAATGACCTTAAATGTGACTACATTAGCATTGGCCTACCTCCAGCTCCACCTCAGGTTTGTTGCTGGGCATGCCAAGCCCATTTTGGAAAATAAAATAGGTGGGCAAGCTGGTCAAGAGGTGAGATCACAAAGTCAGGAAATCGCCTGATTCCAATTCCAGACTTCAAGATGAAAATCCAACTCGAGGTCTTTTTCTAAGCATGACTTCATGAAAACTGACTGATAACCTGCTGTACGTAAATGTAAGAATCTAATGAATCCTGTCCCCAGAGCATGTTCTGCACAAATGTACACTGGGAGCATATTAACTCATTTAGGATACAAGAAAAGAAACAGTTCAGCAATATAATCAGTCAATCAGTAGCAACAGAACAGGAATGCAGGAGGCAATTCAGTATAATCATTTTATGAAAGGCTATTCACTAGAACAGTGGTGCAGAAAGTCTCTCATAAGGGCAGTCAGACATTCACTAGAACATAGTTACAGAAGGTCCTCAATAAAGCAGAAATTAATACAGTCAGCTTCAAAAATACTCAATATTAGAAATACTTCAACCATACTCTGTAATATGAAGTTAGCTCAATAGAATGATATTTAAATAACTTAGAAGAAATGTTGTACAGGAGATTATACAAATAAAAATCTACTGCAGTACATAGAGACATACAGCATGGAAACAGACCCTTCGATCCAACTATCCATGCCTACCATGTTGCCAAACTAAACTAGTCCCACCTGTCTGCATTTGGCCCGTATCCCTCCAAAATTTTCCTATACATGTACTTATCCAAATGTCATTTAAATGTTACCAGTGTACCTGCATCCATCACTTCCTCTGGCAGTTCATTGCACACACTAACCACTTTCCGTGTATAAAGGTTGCCCCTCATGTCCCTTTTAAAATCTTTCCCCTGTCATCTTAAAAGTACGCCCCCTAGTTTTGATTAGATAATAGACCCTTGCTATTCACCTTATCTGTGCCCCTCATGATTTCATAAACCTCTATAAGGTCACCCTTCAACTTCCTACACTTCTGTGAAAAATGTTCCAGCTTAGTTTTATAACTCAAATCCTCCATTCCTGGCAACATCCTGGTAAATTTTTTCTGAACCCTTTGCAGTTTAATAATATCCTTCCTCTCACAGGGTGACCAGAATTGCACACAGTAATCCAGAAGATGCCTTTAAGAGCAAGTTTTTAATGCACTAATTGCATTGCTGAATAAAGTAAGCAAATAATGAATGTAGCCACTAAAAGCATTCCCTGATATGTTTATATTAAAGTTGCAAAACCACCTCTCAGGATCAAGCTTAATTACACCAATAACACCAGACTGAGGTTTGGATACTGTACACTGCTACCAAAAGTGAAGGGATGGAGCTGTACCAGTAAGCTTCAGGTCTTGTATTATCATGAAAAGGATATTAGAATATTCATCAACATCACTATTATATAACTATAGTGATATAATTTACATTATGCTGTCTTTAACCAAAGATTAATGAGTAAAATTTTTACCTATGAATGAAATTGCACAATATGACTAAATTTATATCATGATGAATTAAAATTTAACCAGGGGATAAGAATATTAACACTGGAATCAAATTCTGTTTCCTTATACTTGATAGTTACTGAGTAACTGAACAGCCACGTCATTGGAAATTTCTTTTGTTAACATTACCATCTTAAAGTGTAAACTCTTATATGAAATTTTACTCATATCTATTTTCTTGCAAGATCAATTTATTTTCCACTGTTGGAGGATTCAGGAACTATGGTCATTATTCGCTGTTAATAAATTAGCACCATTAACTTTCAACTGTGAAGTAATTTCTTTCCATCACCACAGAGTTAATGTAATTAATCCTCAGGCCACAAAACTTTCATGTGGAAATACAATCTTTTTTTAAAAAAGAGAGACTTTACAAAATGAAGCACACATATTTGAGGTATTCTTTCCAACCTGTTCAGCACAAATTCATCAGAACTAAGCGTGCCTTAACTTGTAACTTATTGCAGTATTTTTGGCAGATAAATTTTCCAGCTGCTTGCTGTGAATGAAACTTCTTGAATGTCAATAATTGTACCCAATGCAAGTTATGTGTTAGGAACATAGTAATAGGTGTAGACCATTCAGTCCCTTAAACATGACCCGCAATTTAATTAGATCGTGGCTGATCTGTGCTTCTGCACCATCTTCTACATAGAGAAATAAAGGGAGCTTGCTAAAATGTCTCAGGAAAGACTTCAATTTCTCACCTATTGATCTTTCCTGTCCCTTCTAATTTTTATTTAAAAAGGGCGCTGCCTTGTTCAGTGTCAGAAGCAGTGAAGAGTCTGTGGCTTACATGTGATGTGACTGTTGCCATGGAAACTCTTGCAAACTAATGAAAAATTTTGACAGGAGTTGCTATGTCTGCTTTGGATCTTGTAAAATATGAATGTCCATGTAGACCTTCTATAGTTTCTAAAGATTTTTCCGAAAGTTTCGATACCACCCAGCAAGCATTCATGGACAAACATATTTCAATTTCATATGCTACTGTTAATACTGTGCATAAAGAAACAAAATTAACATTTAATATATTAAGTTATGTAAAATAATAGCAGAGAAAAAAGAAACAACAGAAATTTTGCTTTATAGTGCTCAATGCACAGCAGCACACAAATACATATCCTTTCAGTTTTGAGGTATATGTGTGATAGTATTAGAATCTAGTCTGTTCAAAGTATTTCTTTATGGTCAATGTAATAACATAGGAATCTAGGTCAGTTTCGATCCAATGCCACTTCGTTAGGCATCCATAGTACCATTTTGTGAGAACTCTTGTGGTAATTATAGCTTGGACAGCTGATGCAAGTCTATGTACTGTGCTTGTCCTACAGACCCTTGCCTTTTAGTTGACCATTCATGGATTCTATACTCTTTCGGTTCTCCATGGTGCTGAGTTTCTACACTTGCACGCTTAGAGCTTGCACTGTGTTACTAGGTTGCTATTTGTCTGTGTACATCGTGCGCCAAGTTTATCCTTATTTTGTGATGTGGAGGTGTTCACCCCAGATGTGGACTGGGGTGAACAAAGTCAGAAATCACACAACACTAGGTTACAGTCCAACAGGTTCATTTGAAAACACAAACTTTCAGAGCCTCAGTCCTCCTTCAGGTGTTAGTGAGAGATGTAGTATCAGACACAGAATTTTTAAGTGAAAGATCAAAGGCTCAAGCCATTGATGAGGATATACTAAAAAAACCTAAGATGCTGTTAAATCTTTAATCAGTTATAAGGATTTAATCAATTAGTATGTGTATACAAATTCCCGAATTCCTTTCAAGTCACAGTCCTGAGAGAACTAAAGGTTTTTTTCAGTGTAAAGAAGAGGTGACATTTTAGGTCAGACAATGCATGTTAGGTGTGAGACCTTGTTTAGAATCTGTTTGCGTTTTAGTTTGGAGTCAGACTGGTTTTATTTCTAAATTAGTAATTTATAAAACACCACATTAATTGACTGTCTATAAACTGTGTGCTTTTTGAACAAAATAAAATGTATCTGCAAATACAAACACACCCCATAGATTCACGTGTGTGTGCACGTGGGGGGCAGGTGTATGTTTGAGGAGGGAGAGACAATGCGTGTGTGTGCGAGGGGAGGGTGAGAGAGAGTGAGTGAGTGTGTGTGTGTGTGTGTGTGTGTGTATGTAAGTGTGTGTGTATGTGTATGTGCATGCATGTGTGAGTGTGTATAGTGTGGTGGTGTCACCCATAGTGCGACATGAACCCAAGATCCCGGTTAAGCCTGTCCTCACAGGTACCGAACTTGGCTATCAGCCTCTGCTCAGCGACTCTGCATTGTTATGTATCCCGAAGTCCGTCTTGGAGGACGTTTACCTGCAGATCCGAGGCTGAATGTCCTTGACTGCTGAAGTGTTCCCCCTCTGGGAGGGAACATCCCTGTCTGGCGAATGTTGTGCGGTGTCACACGCGCACACACACACATGCACACGCACATGCACACACATACACAGACACGCATGCACACGCACACACACACAGACACACACGCACACACACACACATACACAGACACGCACGTACACACACATAGACACATACACAGACACGCATGCACACGCATACGCACACATGCACAGACACACA
>NC_063333.1:57296254-57309280 GCF_021869965.1 Rhincodon typus | reverse complement strand
ACACAGACACGCATGCACACGCATACGCACACATGCACAGACACACACACAGATGCACACACACACAGACACAGACACACGCACACACAGATGCACACACACACAGACACAGACACACACGCACACACACACAGGCACACACACGCGTGCACACACACACACATGCACACACGCACACATGCGCACACACACAGACAGACACACACAGACACAGGCGCACACGCACACACGCACACACACACACACACGCACACACTTTTCCCACACACACTACATGGAATACAACTTTCTAGTGCAGTGTTTTATTCTTCTGCTCCTTTTCGAGTTTCCCTCACATTTCTCTCCTCCTCTGATGATATCAGGACAGTAGGATCATTTTATATCGTTAGCATATCTGTATCTCATTCGAGTACAAGATTAAACCTAGACAAGCAACAACAGTTTGGTTGTTTCATTCAAACTGAGTCTTAAGGGCATCAAAAGCTGAAAACTCCTGGTGATTGGGAGATTTGAAGGATGTTGACAGCACCTTTGAGTGAGATTTGCCTTGCATTTGGGTATTTATCTGACCTTGAAATGCTTGATGTGATAGCTGAGTGACTAAGAAAGAAATATCTCATTCCAGAAATAATAATGCTCAACTTGATCAGCACCAGCGAAAAATGTCTGAAGTCAGTCACAGCATCCTATAAATCAGTCAGTACTGTGCAACAGTGAGGGAATACATGACAGCTCCCTTATAACAATGTGGATGCTAGTCCAATATCTGGGGCATTAGCAAAAGTCTATCACTCTATCCCAAGTATCAATCTTTTCACTTTTTGTCATAAATCAATACAAATATCTTGAAAGCCTCTGGCTTAACTTAAAAAAAGGATCGATGTTCAGTTCACGCCATCCTCATTCATACCAGTAATCAACTGTTAATGGGTGCATGGAGGAAATCATTCTTAGAGTTTACCCATAGTTTCTCATTTATTTCTTACTCTTGCATGACTTTAAGTATCAAGATAGCTGTATTAGATGCAAGAATAAACTACATTCCACTTAGGTCACATGAAGAACGCCGCAGTTCCATGTGACACATTTTGTTATTTAATGAAATCAATAGGGTTGAAAATACAATCTTTGGCTCTCATGAGACAACCTTCATGGTCTGACTAGATAGTTCGATGTGCAGAACTAAAAACACCTATGGCCATACAGATCTCCACTCGAAATCTTATCATCTTCATTAATAAAAAGGAGTCAACCCACAAATCACAAGTATGATTCTTGTGACTCTAGTAGTTATTATGACTCATTTAATACATGATTCAGCTACTATTTTAAGAGCTAGGGAAACTAAACAAATGGCTGCTCGGCCATCAATGCTATGGAATGCAATTATGGCTGTTTGGTCCTTGATGTCAAATGAAATTGTAAAGAGATATCATAAGTATGTGGTGCCAATGGAATATAAAAGTCAATAAAATGCACTTATGCAGCACCTTTAATGTAACTAGATGTCTGCAGGCATTTCACAGGAGAGTTATTGGTTTATTGCAAAACGATCACTGAAGGTGCCACAGCACAAGGTGTTGTTTCTACTCTGTTACTGAAATGCAGACCGCTCTCAAACATATTAGGGAGCTTTCAGAGGAAACATGAGGTAATTGCAACATTTCACATTAGTTGTTATAAAGTTGCTTACATGCTACTTGCAAGTTCGCAGACACCATCTGAAGCAGAAAAGCGCTATTCTATAGCTATGAAATAAACAAATGCATTTTGTTTCTATGCTATTTGATCTTTCAAAACTTAAACAAGGGACATTTGCCAAGCATAGCTTTTCTGAAATCAACAGATATATCAAGTTTACAAGGAACAGTATTTTCATGACATTATTTATAGAGGTATTAAATGGATGGGTCCAGGCATTGCACATGATGCTGAAGTTCCCTCTTCAGATGGAACACAGACAGAAATCAAGGTACTTTATATCAACTCCATAGTTTACTCATAGAAACATAGAAATAAAGAGATTAAGAGTTATTTAGCTTTTGAGCCTTCTCCACTCATTGTGGGTGATTGTGGCTGATGATCCAACTCTGTGGCCTGTTCGTGCTTTCTTCCCGTACCATTTGCAACCTTTAGCCCTAAAAATCATATCTGACCCTTTGTTGAAAACATCTAATGTTTTGGTCTCAATGGTTTTCTGTGGAAGAGAATTCCAAATTTTAATCATTTTTTGGGTGAAGAAATTTCTCTTCATCGCAGACCTAAATTGCCTACTCTGTATCCTTAGACCATGACCCCTGGTTCTGGACTCCCTGGTCATCGGGGTAGATGTAGAAAGGATCTTCCCAGTCTAGTCCAGTTAGCATTTCATAGGTGTCTATTCAGTCAGTGGTCAGGTGACATGCATAAATTATACACATTGGCAGCTCTGACTGTGAATAATCATGGTGCTTTCATTATGCAGTGCTTCACAATTTCTGCATTATTTGAAAATGATGAAAAGCTGAGTCGCTGGTTCTCAGGGAGCCAGCGCTGTTGACTTCACCAAGTAAGCCCTTTACAGAACAGCACCGCAGCAGGAAACCACTTTCAAACGAGGAGTGATAGGCGTTTATAATCAGAATGAAAAGAAGCTTTCAAAATTGTAATCAGTCAGGTTGCTAATCCATCAGAATGGGCTTGAGGCTACAGGAATTGGAGATCAATCTACAGGACATGGCTGTATACAATCCTGGAGAAAAATCATTGAGACATAAAACTCACTTTTTTTGTGATTTTCTTTGTACATTACTCTTCATAATTTAAAAAATAGTTAGATGGCAGGACAAATCCAGTCATCAAGCTCCCTAAATGGAGCTCACCTGGAGGGTGGTCTTCAGCTTCAAGTACAGCCATCTACCATTGGTCAACTCCTACAGTAGGGCATTGAACACACACCATTAAAGGGAAAACAATTACTTGCATTTCTCCTTTGTATGGTTGTGAACTATTGTTCTACTGTTCTTCAATTATGTAAATTTACCCTTAAATGCAAAATGCAACCTGTTACTAAGTGTTGCTTCACTGGTCTTTCAAAGCCACACCATCCAACTGTACCATGCATCAACAGACCTGTTTCTAGCCATGTTTCCATTTTCTGAAAGCCCACTGAAATCGGGGAGAGGCTGGCATGATAAGCACCATGAACGCATTTACAAAATTCCACTTAATTACTCAATTACCTAAGATTTCCATCAATATTACATTAGGAATTCCTATGCAATCCCATGCTTTCCATGATAAAAAAAAGACTTCCTGTTGTAGCACGTTTTAAAATCGATTTGCCTGCTAAAGTTTCAAGAAACTATTTCTTAGGTTTACAGCTGCCTACAATGTTCGCTGTGATTCAGATCTCCATCCAATTGTTATTTTTAAGCATTTTTCCTTCTAAGTACTGATGTTGTCAATCTCCCTCATAACTCTGCTGAGGCTGAGTCAATTGAAAACCCTCAACTGAAATTGAATGATTTAGGTAAGCACAGGCATATTGGCAATTACATAAGTATGAGCAGCAATAAATTTTAATCATTACATTATACCAGCAATTGTTAAAGGGATAAACTGAATCAGATTTGGGTGAGGACAGTGCAAAAGGAAGCCATTTTGACCCATTGTATCTGCATTAGTAACTAAAATATGCTAAAACCTTCATCCTCTTCAAAAATAATCTTACAACTTTTACAACAAGAAGAGATAACAGCAAAGTTGCAGTCGATAAAGTACATAAAAATATATTTTCAACACCAGTTCCACTTTCTTGTGTATGCAAAGAAACTGAAATTCTCTCTACTTCATGATGCTGTCATTGTCCTTGAGTATTGTGCAGCCAAAAGTGCAGTGGCACTCTGGATTAATCACTTTCCACTGCTGACCCTGTTTCAAAACGCTATAACTTAGTTCCCTCATGACAAGTTACTTCCTTTCAGATAGTGATTAAAAATGGTTGGGTTGAAAGAAATGAAAAGTCACGGGTCTCAATTGCTTTCTAAGTAACTACATTGGAAAAACTAGTCATAAATCAGTTAGTTTATTGCCTCTTCAGCAGACACATGAGCCTCTGGTGGATTATACAATATATAAGAGATAACAAGGTGTAGAGCTGGATGAACACAGCAGGCCAAGCAGCATCATAGGAGCAGGACGGCTGACGTTTCGGGCCTAGACCCTTCATCAGAAATGGAGGAGGGGAAGGGAGTTCTGAAATAAATAGGGAGAGAGGGGGAGGCGGATAGAAGATGGATGGAGGAGAAGATAGGTGGAGAGGAACCAGTTTTATCATTACTGCTTACAGCATGACCTTTACCTACTGCAGCAAGTGAACTTAAGCAATAACTTTGCATCACAACTAGACTTATGTTCTACAGATCATTATGTAGACACATGAAAATTTGCACACTTTCAAATGTCATTTGCCATTTAAACAACCTGAAAGGAATCATTGTTTCAAAATGTTTGATACATGTGTACCTGTTATTTTTGAATGCCCTCTTTACCTATACTCACCTTTATTGGCAGGTAATGAAATATCCTACAATACGTAATTTCAAGATAACAATTTTTTTTTGCTAGACCAGATTTAATTTCCCAGCATGAGGTAAAGGTGTCAGAACTTTCTTCTGGTCCCCATCATGCTTTGGGTGGGGAAAGCAGTCACAGTCTTTAATATTCAGGTATCTTTTTCACTGGCTGGAGCATGGGTTGAGCAGCCAATTAACAATTGCAGCAGAGGCAGTAATTAATGCAAGATGGTAAAACTGCAGGACTGATTTACACAGATCACAGCAACTATGATTTTGAATGTTGTTTTACTCAATAAATTGAAGCAGCAGGGGCAAGAGGAAGAGAGAGAAACACAGAGCATGGAATACCCCCTACTTTAAAGACACTGATCTGAAGGTCCTTACCGAATAGTTAAGAGAGGAGAGAATAGAGTAATGTTGTCTCTCTGGAGAGTAAGTGGATTTTGCCTCCAACGAGACAATTTACATAATGTAACAATGTTTATGTTATCTCCAATAACATTAGAAACTGGATGTGGTGGTGAAGAATCCAATAGATGCTACCTATCATGTACAAACATTACATTCACATGCACATAAGTAACCTTTAAGTTACACAGAACAGTCTGCTGTCAGTCGTGTGTCAGGCTTTCAATTATTCTGAGTTTGGATGGAGTATGAGAGCTTCATACCCTCAGGGCACGTGCAATGATGATCATACCCCAAGCATTTCTCTTAAAGGGATACTGACTACTGCATATAACACCACATCTTTTGTTTCTAAAGATTAAAAGAAATCCAGACACATATTTATGGATGTACAGAGACATGTGTTATCAAATTGAAAATTATATAAACAGCTAATAGTGTTTACAAGCTTACATTTCAAACCTCAATATAAAACTCTGGAATAAAAAACCAATAGAACTGCAGATGCTGTAAATCAGGAACAAAAACAGAAGTTGCTGGAAAAGCTCAGCAGGTCTGGCAGCATCTGTGAAGGAAAAAACAGAGTTAACGTTTCGGATCTGGTTCTGAGGAAGGGTCACCGGACCCGAAACGTTAACTCTGTTTTTTCATAAAACTCTGGAACTCCGACTACTCATTCTATTTTCATAATTGTATACTGCATCAAGGGAGGTATGCATTATCCTCTGTAGTGCTGTTTGACAACTTGGCTGTCTTGGTCAATATCAATGCACTACCACAACCAAAGTGTTCTTCCTGTCTTTCTTCACGTATAATTTGTGTGCCATTCAATGGTCTGAGCTGTCTTCTGTTCCTTCACAATGTAGGGCCATAAGCAAGAATGACTACAATCCTGCCTGGTTGCAAGAAACCTTTGCTGATATCCATGTACAGTAATCTCTCCAGTATGTGGCACGAATAGGGAATGCCAAATTTCTGAATCTGCCAGTTGCATGAGGAATACTAGTGGCAGCGAGGAGAACTCAAACCATTGCTGCCCCAAGATGAATGTGCGTTTTAAAAACAAAGTGGCCACGACCGCTCACAAACACCGTTATATCTGGCCACAATAAATGACACTGACTTTATCAATAATGTAAGTCTTGAACTTGCTTTAATAAAGAATCCAAACCATTATTCCCTTCTTATCAGTAATACAGTAAAATCCCCGTCATCGAGATCCCAACCTTCTGGAGTTGTCCTATTGAATCTCAGATGCTGGTTGCGTGAGAATTCTGAATGCTCAGAATCCGGATAACAGAGACTTTAGAGTATTTGTATTTCTAACTTTCACTCCTGTCATAGAGTCATACAGCACAGAAACAGGCCCTTTGGCCCAATTCGTTCGTGCCAGCCAGGTTTCCTAAACTACATTTGCCTGCATTTGGCCAATATCTCTCTAAATCTTTCCCATCCATATACTTGCCCAAATAGCTTCTAAATGTTGTAACTGTACCCATCTCTGCTACTTCTTCTGGCAGCTCTTTCCATATACCAGTATCCTCTGTGAAAAGGTTGCCCATCAGGTCCCTTTTAAATCTTTCCCCTTTCACCTTCAAATTATGCCCTCTCATTTTGGACTCTGCTACCTTGGGGAAAAGACCTTGACTATTCACCTTTCCTTTGCCCCTTATGCTTTTATAAACCTCTATAACGTCATCCCACAGCCTCCTACACTCCAAGGGAAAATGTCTCATTATAACTCAAGCCTTCCAGTCTTGGTAACATTTTGTAAATCTTTTCTGCACCTGTTCCAGTTTAATTCCATGCTTCCTATAGCAGGGTGACCAGAATTGTATGTAGTACTACAAATGTGGCCTTACCAATGTCTTGTACAGCTATAACAGTCCTAACTCTTCTACTCAATGCTCTGACTGATGAGGGCAAGTGTGCCAAACACCTTCTTTATCATCCTGTCTACCCGTGACACCACTTTCAAGGAACTATGTACCTGCACCCTTAGGTTCCTCTGTATACCGATACTCCAATATTCTAGATCTTCATGATCCTCCATGACAAACCAGATATGGTAATTATGCAATGTCCCACCTTGCCAATGTCAAGTTTTTAAAGATAATCCTGAAGAAAGAGCTCTGTCACTTGATCAGTAAAATATTGACTGCATAAATCATTTGAATTGTACTTCAGTAAATGTGTCACTGGATGCTGTTCAATCCGTAATTAAATGTTTTCTTTTCAGACATTTAGTTTTGTTTTTAGAAGAAGAGTGCTGTGTAGTGGGTTATTTTTTTCTTTTACTCATGATCTACTCACTCCTTTCTCCCCCTTTTTTATCTTTTATTTCTCAATTTTTCTTGTTGTTGCTCCTTCTAAGAATTGGACATCTGTAGTAACAGGTTTCTGTCTGCAGGTGGTGTTCACACCAAATGACAAGTGATGACATCACATGGTTTTAATTTTCATCTTGACTTTGAGAAAGAAAATGGCAGCACGAACTGAGGCTGAGCTCCTCTAAGCTTACTGACATAGAAAAATACTTTACTGCTTAAAGCTGTATTTTCTTCTAGGAGCACTTTGGAGCTGTGTTTTAAAGACAATTTAAAAGTGCCTTATTAATTAAACTCAGATTACCAGGCCCTCAGGGCTTTTGTCTCAGAGGGCAAGAGAGGGAGAGTACTCACTTCATTCGAGATCTCCAACCTTTAGTTTTGATTGGAGTGGCAACTTCAGCCTTTTAGAAAAGAAAATCTTCTTTGTTGTCTTGGTAGCTAATACCCTAACGACAGATCTGTATAGCTATCTTTCCTCACAGAAATTGATGCTATTACTTGTCTGAATTCTCTGATACCTAAAGCTGTAGTCCTGTCGGTGTTCATTCAATTTTTCAAATATCTACCACCAAGGTGTTAGAGCCTTTTTTATACTTGGCTGTTAATCATGATGCAATTTTGCATCCAGCAAGGTATTTTACCTAGTGAGGCAACAATTATGTTATCTAGTGTACTGCAAGAGACTGGCCATCAATATTACAGTATTGAAGGATCAAACAGATGCTTATCACAGCTAGCTATTAAATACAAGTCACCAGAACACACATGTGACGGCTCACTCCAAAAACTATGAATTTACACAGATCAGCATGCTTCCAGCAGTGTGTCATTCTTCAGGTGATCCTGGGGAAAGATGGAGATTGAGATCTTTATAACCTCAAATCACATGCCATGATACAGTGATTAGATCATGAATCTTTCTCTTAAAGGTATACTGACTGTGTGACATAACACAACAAAAGTCACACCACTAAATCAATCAGTTCTGAATTGAAGTTGCCAATAATTATAAAACAATGTTAAGATAACAGTGCCTTCTCTGTTTAAATATTTTAAAGGATAGGAATTTTTTAATGCTTAAAAGCATTGAAATCTTGTGACAAGGTTTCTTTCAGTGGAGAGAGATAAAGTATCGCAACTTTTAAGTGAAGGCAATGCTTTGCATTCCTCCTTGCCAGACAGCATGCCAAAGACTCAACCGCATTGGGAAGGCCAGCTCTGCAGAGGTTTCTGTTCCCCAAGATTCATTTCCATTATCTCTTCTTATGTCTTCCACCATTTCTGATGTCAAAAGAGAAGTGGAGAGTGTACAGAAAAGATTTACCAGGCTGTTGCCTGGTATAGAGGACTTTAGCAAAAGGAAAGGTTGGATAGACTGTGTTTGTTTCCACTGGAATGCAGGAGGTTGACAGGCGACCTATAGAAGTTTATGAGATTGTGAATGGCATAGATACAGTGGAACATATGAGGCTTTCTCCCAGGGAGGAAGGGTAAATTACTAGGGGACACAGGCCCAAGGTGCAACGGGAGAAGTTTAAAAGAGATGTGCAAGGTACGTTTTTCACACAAAGGATGGTGAGTGCCTGGAACGCATTGCCAGAAGAGGTGGTGGAAGCAGACACAATTGCAGCATTCAAGAAGCACCTGGACGAATGCATGAATAGGAAGGGAATAGAAGGATATGAAAGACAATTTCAGTACGGAAGGGCAAAATGTATTGGTGCAGGCTTGGAGGGCTGAGTAAGCAGCATTTAGTTTTGTAAGCATACCCTCCACCAGCTCGTATAGAGTTTCATTAATGAATCATCATGCATCATTACATAGGGTGGTGGCTATGTTATAAGTGAAGTGGAGGTGGTGGCAGCTTTGGGCCATCCTCCAGTGGAGGGAGGTCAGACACAACCCTGTTCAGCTGAGTGTAGATTCAGGGCCTCAGAAGTCACAGTAAAATACGTAAACAACTGCAACAAATGTGTTCTCACATGGCAAAGGGCCCTGAGGCACAACAGGGTCATGGGCTGAAAATTAAGGAATTTAATCAGTTCATGTACATGGCCTTCACTCAGAGCTTTGAGCACACACGTTTCTGCACTGAAAAAAATGTCTAATCCCTGGACAACCAAATGGGACACCAACTGGCATGGTTGCAGGAGCAGCATACTGACAGACACCGTATTCATGCCATAAAATTCAAGCTGAACCTGTTAGTGATGTTGATCACGTAGAGATATTTAAAGTGGATATCAATTGATGCCATTGCAGTAGCCTGTGTCATGCCGTGGATGGCATCTCCATGATGGGGACAACTGTCAGTGCAATTCAGCCACAGGTTAGAGTCAGCTTTCCATTTGAGTAGAAGAAGAATGAACAAATGGGACCCTTCCATATTTAAGAACTAAGCAATTATCAGTGTAGACATTGTGGATGGAAATCATTTCAAGGATACTCAGAAAATTGATTAGAGGAACTTTTATAGGACACTGGAAGACTCTCTCCACAGTGACAGTGAGAACGGAGCCTGCAGGAAATGTTGGGGCAGGTTTGGCTTTGAATCTACAGCTTGATAACTACAGAGCATGGTGCAATCTGCAAAATGGTCTTAAAGTAATTTGGTCATGTTTGTTAGTTAATGGTGGAGTAATTTTTCTGTACTTTGGCATTTTAGTTGTCTATTAAATAATGTTTGCTCTATTTTTTTTTCATTTGTTTGTCACAGTAAAAGTCTGAAAATATTATATATCAGACAAGAATTCACATCAATCATAGGGAATTCTATTTTCAAAAGTTATCAGTCTATATGGGGATTGGGCAGGAGGCTGTCCCTATAATCTGGGACAACCCCGTGACATCAGCGTGAGAATCCTTCTTGGTTTCCTTTTCAAGTAGGCCATCATTTTATGTTTGGGTGGGTGGATGCAGCTACAACCGGTTCCCCACAGTGTTGCATTCCTCAACTGCATGCATTCAGTCTAGCCCTGATCCATCTCTGTTGGGACATTAAAATCTGCTCTCTGTATCCAATGTAACAAACATTTTAAGAATATAGTTAAAATTAATCATGGTCAGGTATTCAGTCTCATGTTTTGCACAGTTATTTAGCCAGAAAGACATGCTAGTCAGGGGTTAAGATTTGGTTTGTGTGCAAACAACATCGTGGAGAGCATTGATAAGGCATGTGTTTATCACAAAAGTCTATGGGACACAGATAGGTGATCCCCACATACTCCTGAAAATAACAAGCATTTTATAAAAAAGGCCAATTTAACAGGAAAATCAAAGATGGAGATTTGACAGAAATGCATTATTTTCGGAACAAGTCGAATGAATATCAAAGTTGGAAGTCCATAACCTAGTAAACACAGCTTACAGTGGTCATGCTTTATCATCTTGACCCACAGAGCAACCATGTTTCATTAACACTGATGAATTATTATAACACTGAAGATAGTTGTATTGTGATCCTGTTGTAAATCAATATTAGAGCTATTTGTTGCTAAAAAAAAGGTGTGATTCAAGTGGAAGCCATTGTTTAAACACAAGCAAGGCGATACTGCAGCTGTAACAGAGGATTCATTTTCAGTGACCCCAGTTAAGAGGTTTGAAAATAATAAGTGTGAAGAAGATTTGACACATTTTGACACAAAGGATAAAAAAGGATAAGTGGCTTTGACCAAGTTAGTGAAAGGTAGTCAAACCCCACCAAGCGTAAAGGAAAAAAATGGCAGGTTCACTGGATGGGTTATATTCCACAATCTGTTTTGAAACAAAATCCATTTTTTGTATCCCTGTGCTTTTGTATGTGTTCTGAAGCTGTCAGCTGGGGACAGTTAGTTCGTTGAAAATTCTGCAATACACACATGATATTCTATTCTTTGCCACATTCATCACAATGTTGCAATGGGGTCCTACATTTGACCTCGGAATAGTGGGGTGCTTGTTGCAAGGCTTACAATAGATCGCTTAGAGCAGTTTAAGTGTCACCGAACAGTTGTTTGGTTGGAGGCAGTCAAAGCAAATGTTTGCTTCCATTACACTGCTGATAAGTGACACACTTGGGAGTTACGTAAGAGGCTTTGGGCTGTGGAAGTGCTGTTGTTAATCATCTTCAGGTGTTCAGGGCTTTGGAGAAAACCTAAGGGGCTGAAAAGGTGATCAAATGTTTTTGACTTGAGATTGGAGATAGAGTATTAGCCATAGAAGATAAAATAAATCATTTCTTTTTGATAAAAGCTGTTGCTATCTTCCTCAATAGAGTCGAATACTCCCTTTAACGAGACTTGCGACTTTTTAAACATCTGACACCCCCAAGAAAATCAGAGGACAACAGAAAAATTACAGTTGATTGGGTCATTAACAGTTTGTTAATTAATAATTTTAAAATGGCTGGTGGGCTATAGGTTTCCACGTACACTCAAAATTTGTGGATGTAAAATCCATCCTAATGTTTCAGATCAATAACATTTTGTTAGCTGAGATATAAAATGTTTGCTGTTTCTCCGTGGACGCTGCTTGACAAACTGAGTAGTTGCAGAACTTTCTACTTTTATTTCAAGTTTTCTGTATCTGCAATATTCTTGTTGCATTCTGAGATGAAGGATCTGTCAAAGGAAACAGAATCCATGGAGAAATGATTAGATTGCTACAACAAAAATCTCCACCCCACAGTTGACAAATAAACAGTTTGGTACTGCCTGTAAAATTGATAAATATATGGACTAATGGGATCTAGTCTTTCCAGTCAAGGGCCGTCTGTGTATTGTACAGAGACCTTAATGGAAGCCCCTGTACTGATGCATGGTATGAGGCCGCTCAAGAATATTGCCAATAGATATAGGTTTGTGAGGCACTCCCTCAACAATTTAATGGAACAGATTTAGGGGGATTCAGAAGAGAAGGAAAAGATACAGGAAAAAATTATAGAGATGCAAGTCATTCTGGGGAATATGGACACTGGCTGCACAATAGTGTGGATACACACGAGGAGACAACAGATCACATACACGAGTTAATAAAAACAGAAGGTACACTGTGATTGTGGATATGGTACATTTATACATGGAAAATGTAAGCAGCCACTCCTGAAGGTCATAGACCAGAAGCAGGTAAATGGGGAGTAGTTTGAAAGGAGGAGAAGTTCAATAATACCAGTGTCACTGGTATGGAGGGATCGAATGTTATCAATGGAAAACAAACTCTTATTTTGTACAATGCTAGGCTGAGTGTAATAGAATAAACTGGGCATTTCAGATTAGAAAATCTGATTTAACTTGACCAGGCAGAAAAATGGATTTCCAAATGAAGCAGAAATACTCACAGATAAGTTGATGAATTTACTGATTAAACAAACAGTCATGAAGACAGCTAGGATTTATAAGTTTGTGTCTGAAATCAAGATGGATCATGGTAGTTAAGCACTGATCATCTTGAGGTTAAAAACCACTCCTCAACACTATCGCCAATGGCAGCTTTCTCACCAAATCACTGATGAAAACACCAATTGAACCACAATGTTCATGGCCCTGGTTATCTCCAGTGGGTATTAGTTGCTCACATTGAGCAGTCAGTGGCATATAAATTTGCTTTTCCCTGCTAGAACAATACAGAAACAAACAGAGAGAATAAAAACCAAAAGAACTGCGGATGCTGTAAATCAGGAACAAAAACAAAGTTGCTGGAAAAGCTCAGCAGGTCTGGCAGCATCTGTGGAGGAGAAAACAGAGTTAACGTTT
>NC_063333.1:57250369-57295854 GCF_021869965.1 Rhincodon typus | reverse complement strand
GAGCACTGTCAGTACTGGAAATTTTGTTCCAAACAAAGAGAATGCTGGAGAAACGCTGCAGGTCTGGCAGCATTTGCTCAGAGAGAAACACAGTCAATGTTTTGAGTATAGTAGGACTCTTTTTCAGAACAACTCTTCAGGTGCTGCCATATCTACTGAGCTTCTCCAGCATTCTCTGTGCTTTGTTTCAGATTTCCAGTACTGACAGTATTTTGCTTTGTGGTCTGTGATTGGTCATGAGATTCAGTAGCTGCAGGTTGTCATGATGGACAAATAGGGATATTAAAAAAAAATCAAGAGGACATCAACTGAGATTGGTCAATTGATTCATTGGTAGATCGAAATAATCTTTCCTGCAGAATGTGAAGATTACTGATGAATGAGTACATCAAAGAAACATCACATTTGACCACCTTCGTCACAGCACCAGATGAGACTGCAAATGTATGCCAAGGCAGAATTTGTGCACATTATAACTCAGGAAGGTTACCTTTGAGAGATTAAATGGCAGATTTATTTACTTGTCCTATACTCATCTACTTTGCTTTGCACTTTTGTTGCTTCTGATGTTCCTCCTTTGTCTGTGTACTCGCTTAAAACCTGTTACATCGCTGACATTTTGCAGTTCTGATAAAAGATTGTTGACCCAAAACGCTTGCATTCCATTCAGGATCAGATACTATATTTCTGACAGACAAATGTCTATTTCAGCCACATACTACAGGTCCTGAATCCACTTTTGCAGTCAGTGAGAGAAGTCAAACGTATGTGAAATAAAGGAAAGTGTAAGGTTCCAGGTAGGCAGGACGTAGAAGTGTCAGGTGGATGGAGGTGTACAGGTCATAAGTGGGTAGAGTAACATGTGGATGGGGGACGAGTCAGAAAGGATATCAGGTGAGTGGTAGATTGCCTTACGATGAGGTGGTAGTGTGAGAACTAAGTGAGTGTGTGGTCGGGGTGGATCAGGAGTCAGACCAGGTTGGGTCAATGGAATTGGGTGTGGGGTCATCGGGTCTCCAGACTGGGGTCGGGGTCTGGATGGGAGATGGTGGATGGAAAGGCTGGGCAGGTGGTAGGGCACCAGATAGGTGAGGGAGTAGGGTGACAGCTAAGTGGGACAATGCCTTAGGGTAGAGATTCAAATCAGGTTGGGCTTAGGATCTGGATGCAGGGTGTTGGGTCTGAAAGTGTATGGTGGATGAGGGTGGGTGTTGGCCCAGACCCAATGAGGAAGTGCCTTTTGGAGTCTGTAGTGAGTTCTGGGGTTGGGAGGTGTGGAGCTGGGTCTGGTCAGAAGTGGGTCCGCAGCAGGAGTTGTCAAAGGAGTCTATCATTTGAATCAGTGTTAGATTAATAGTTAGAGCCAGGCTTGATTCCTCTAACTTTTCCTGGGGTAACTATGAAGCTAAGTCAATTGGAACTTTTCAAAATCTTCAACTCGAACTCAGAGTTGGAAAATTTTTTTGGAAGTCCCTAAATGACAGAAAATTTCAGCTTCTCAAGCAATCGTTATGGAGTCAGCTCCATCAGGACTTCTGCATGATCCTGACACATAAAATCCAATGTTTTATTTCCAGTAAAACATGGCGTAAGTCAAACCCAAACTGTACCATACTTATAATTAAGTGACAACCAGAATAAACAAAATATATCTAAGTTGGAAACAAATTGTATTTCTCTTGTACCATGGGTGATTTTAAGTATGGACCCATGAACTCCCTGGCTATTCATTCCTATATTTGCTGAGTGTTTATGCAGATCACCAAGAAGACTTTAGTGTATTAACGTCATGGTGGGTATTGGTGTCTACTCAATTGCTGATGGATTTTTGACTTGTTATGAATATCTAATTTCATATTTCCATCCCTAACCATTACCAATCCTGTACCTGAGGCAATTAGAGTACAAATTAAAATCACAATAAATAGCACAGTGTATGGTGCAAGAGATAGTTAGATTAGGAAGCAAAAAGAGAATGTGGTTTGAGTTAGGGGTTCCCAATGCTGTCAATCAGGATGCACAGAGTCCAAAAGCTTGCCCATGGCCAGTCATCTGCTTAGGACACTCACAGGAAGGGAACCTGTCCAATTCCAGTTTGAGGAATGGGCAGTGATCTTTCCTGTCAGGCCAAAGTAGGGCAGTCTGGAAAATTGGGCATTATCAGTGCAGGAGCCACAAACACAGTGGTTGGGGTTCTGGTCTGTCATGTCTAAGGGCTGCTCAAAGTAACGTAGATGTCTGGGGTAATTACAGTCCTGGTGGTCCATCCTTTGATCATTGAGGAGTATGTAAAGAGAGCCTATAGGGCAGTGGGGAGATTACTGCCAATAGGGTGGGGGAGTTAAGGCTGGAGGAAAAGCAGAGACATGTAGAAATGGACACAGGGACAGTTACAAAGGGAATCTCAAGGTAACTGGAGAAAGTGGAACAACATGGGACGGGCTAGGGGTATTGGCAGTGACTACCACTGTGGCCTTCAGAGGGACAAATTTGGTACCATGAAGGTGTACTGTCAGTGCTCAAAGGGGCAGAAAAGATAGTTGGAGATACTTCAGTACACGTGACAATAAATCAATCAATCATAGGGTCGGGGAGAGGTTGTAGGAATGGGTGGCAAAGGGCTATGGGTGCGCAGTGAGGTAGAACAGGTGATGGAAGCTCTGGAGGTGTTCACCATGATCTGCCTTCTCCACCATCGCTTGCTGCTCTCTAGGTGTGAACTACAACTAGAAGGTGATTGGGACAAAGCTGTAGTGGGGAGGAGTTAGTGTCAGTTTGAACAGCATCCATTTCTGTTGGATGCCAGGGCACTGAGGGGGCAAAAACAAAGTAGTATTTGTTAGATCCAGCTACATTTCATTTGCAATCATTTCTTCACCCATATGCAATGCATGGATAGTGAATGTGCTTTAGCGTCAAACACCGATTTCAAAATGCCATTGGTGCTTGAAAATCAAACATGGTCATCTCAGTGATGCAGAATTTAGCAGCCATGAAATTAAAGGTGAACACTGGCTAAAAGCATCATTTCAGTTAGGAAATTTTCAAGGTTGCTGTGTGATGAGGGGGACATCACCGCATTCCAATCAATGAGAGCTGGATTCAGAAGATAATGGGGAGATGATGGCACAGTGGTAATATCACTGAGTTTGTAACGCAGGGCCCTATTTCATGTTTCGAGGTGGCACAGTGGTTAGGACTGCTGCCTTATAATGCCAGGCACCCAGGTTCAATTCCACCCTCAGGCGACTGTCTGTGTGGAGTTTGAATATTCTCCCCGTGTCTGCGTGGGTTTCCTCCAGGCACTCCGGTTTCCTCCCACAGTTCAAAGATGTGCAGGCTAGGTAGATTGGCCATGCTATATTGCCTGTAGTGTTCAGGGATGCCTAGATTAGGGGGATGGTTCTGGGTGGGATGCTCTGAGGGTCGGTGTGGACTTGTTGGGCCGAAGGGCCTATTTCCACACTGTAGGGATTCTGTGAAGAATCTCATGGATTGTCAAATACTCATTGGTCATCATGCCAGAATTTTGTTGGCATTGAAGGGGCAAACTGCCGCATTTCCTCATTTTCTTTGTGCTCACTTTTGCTGGCTAACAACAAAACCTTATCTTTGGAATTGTTTGATTGCTTGACCGTATGTGATGTCCCCCTACTGGATAACGGATGTCTAAGGGATTTTGGGGAAAGAACAGTGCTGACTTAGAAAGGGTGTTTAAACAGGTTGCCGCTAAGGACAGTTAAACTGTTTGGCATAGTAGTTAAACAGCAACTAAGGTGAGAGAATAGGTTTGTATGTGTGAGGGCTTGTCAGCCACAATGGTTATGCACTGTGAGCAGCATGGCTTTATGGCTACTGTGCTATGACAGTATGCCAGTGAGGTGCAATGCTGGATTGTCAACACTTGTCTGGGTGCACAGTACACTTTTAACAATGGAGCGGGTGCAAGGAATGCCAGACTTTCAGCAGTTATCTGGTGAGTGGCAAATTGCTTCGGAAATGAGAGAAGGTAAAATGGCTGGAAAAGTGAACTGTGAGGAGGATGCAGAGATGCTTCAGTGTGGTTTGTACAAGTTGAGTGAGTGGGCAAATTCATACCAGATGAAGTATAATGTGGATAAATGTAAGGTTATCCACTTTGGTAGCAAAAACGGGAAGCATATTATCGATTGAATGGGACAGCTTGGGAAAGGGGAGGTGCAACAAGATCTGGCTGTCATTCTACCAGTTGTTGAAAGTAAGTGTGCAGATGCAGCATGCTGTGGAGAGAGAAAATGGTATGTTTGTCTTTATAGCGAAAGGATTTGAGTATTGGAGCGGGAATGTCTTGCTGCAATTGTACAGTTTTGGTCTCCTTATCTGAGAAAGGATATTCTAGCTATGGAGTGCAACAAAGGTTTACCAGACTGATTCCTAGGGTGGCAGGACTGACACATGAAGAGAGACTGGATCAATTTGGACTATGTTCACAGGAGTTTAGAAGAACGAGGAGAAATCTCATGAAAACCCATAAAGTTAGACATTAGACAGGGCAGATGCAGGAAGGATGTTCCTGATGACAGGGGAATCCAGAAACAGGGGTCACAGGCTGAGGATATGAGTTAGGCCATTTAGGACTGAGATGAAGAGAAACATCTTCACCCAGAGAGTGATGAGCCTGTGGAATTCTCGTCCACAGAAAGTAGTTGAGGCTAAAACATTGAATGTTTTCAAGAAGGAGTTAGATATGTTTCTTAGGGCTAAAGGTGCAAAGGCTATGGAGAAAAAGTGGAAAGAGTGTACAGAGTTGGATGATCAGCCGTGATCAGATTGAATGGTGGAGCAGGCTTGAAGGACCAATTAGTCTATGCTGGCTCCTATTTTTTGTTTGTAAGATGGGCCGGAATCAGGTGTGAGATTAGGGAGATAGTTCACACGGTGCATTTGGTAAAATATGGCAAGAACTCTTGCTGGACCTCATGTCCAGAATCCCTCCAAAAAACTTGACACATTTAGCCAAAAAAAATCGGGTTCAGTCCCAAACAAGTGATGCATATGTAGAGGTTACTGAAAGTTAAGTGTTACAGACTCAAATTAACACACTGTTTTGGCCAACAAACTTAGTCTTTTCATTATTTTTCCATGTATGGTAGGTAACTTCCAACTGCAAACGATAGTGCATGCCTTTTTTTTTCCCAAAAGGGTGTTTCCATGAAATGCATTTGTACATTGCATATGCTGACTTGCCGTAATTGTTTTATGTCTGATGTATTTACTTTCAGCTTAAACAGTAACCATTAAACTCACCCCCATGAAGAACCATCCCTGGGGCATTTTAATATGCTTTTAAGCAATTTAGCATTCAATTCACCTAATTAAGGCCTAATATCAGACGCCAGTTGGCCTTGTGGTCCAAAAGTCCATCAGGGTAAAGTATATATTCATCCATTCGTAGATAGCACTTATATGCAACTCAATGTAACAAGTTCCACAAGCTTTGTTCCAGTTCCTCCCAAAATCCTGGGTGTCACAGTAGAGTATAGTACAAAAGATAAGGCACGCAGCATCACCCAGATGTGCAGTATCCTATGTACGTTGGCTTGCAGGGTATAAAAGTTAACTGGCAAGAATGAAGCAAATTTGCTTAATAAACCCTCTATCTTTGGGCAGTTAAGTGTAACAAGAACATTAACGTGCAAAACATGATTTATAATTATTGCATTAAATGTGACATGCTTTTCTGACATTTGTGACTACTTTATGATTTCACACAATAAAATGATTCAGCAACCATCTCCCTCAGGTCTACTGTGACTTTAATTGTGGATCTGTGCTGTTAGAAGACAGTTTTCTATTGCTACAATGAGATGAAATTTATTGCTTGTTAACTGAGAAGTTAAATTGTTAATCATTTTCTATATCAACCACTGCAAAACTGTTACTCACTAACAAAGTTATAGAAATAAGAATTAAAATAAAAGTTGCCAATTTGTGAAAAAAGTGGAGTTAAATTTAAAATCACTCATCCAACAACGGAATAAAACCAACTAAAGCAGATCAGAGTTAAGTATTTCAAATAATGTCAACAATTTGTGTTGCTATCAAGACCAAGTTTATAAAATTCAATATCCACATGAACATTACATTTTACATACTAAAATTAAATCTGATCAAATATCATATAAGTGCCAATATTGCTTCGTGTCTCCATGACAAATCTAGCCACTGTCTGCATGTAACCTAACAAGGAACAAAATTACTATGCACAGGGGTGGCACAATGGCTCACTGGTTAGCACTGCTGCCTCACAGCACCAGGGACCTGGGTGCGATTCCACCCTCGGTGACTGTCTGTGTGGAGTTTGTACATTCTCCCTGTGTCTGCGTGGGTTTCCTCCAGGTGCTCCGGTTTCCTGCCACAGTCCAAAGATGTGCAGCTAGGTGGATTGGCCATGCTAAATTGCCTATAGTGTTCAGGGATATGTAGATTAAATGGGTTATTTGGGGATGGGTCTAGGTGGGATGCTCTGAGAGTAGGTGTGGACTTGTTGGGCCGAAGGACCTGTTTCCACACTGTAGGGATTCTATGATTCTATGAAGTTGTAGTATGATTGGTTGCATTTCCATAGATAAGGTAAAGTCACCATATTCCCAAAGGACCGTGCAGTTACTCTGTCAGTAACGAGGGGTGGCTGGTGGTGAGTTTAGCCAGAGGGTAACCATGCTTCAGGTGAGGGGTGACGTTGATAAGGTAGGACCTTCAGGGTAACTGCAGCCAATACAGGAATTGAACCTTCAGTTTTGGCTTCACTCTGTATTGCAAACCAGTCATCCAACTAGACAACTGAGTTCAACAAGGGTTTTTTCAAATAGGAGAGCTGAGCTGGGAAGTCTCTTTCCTTCAAGCTAAACACCAATTTCAAATGCATCCAAAATATTGTTCAACTAAAAAGTAGCTCTCCGGGAGTTATAAACCCAGACAAGTGGCCACCAGCAAACAAGCCCAGCAATTCAGTAAACAGACAAAAACAGAAATTGCTGGAAAAGCTCAGCAGGTCTGGCAGCATCTGTGGAGAGAAAATCAGAGTTAATGTTTCGGGTCCAGTGACCCTTCCTCAGAGTTCAGTAAACTGTGTCGTTTCCAAGAGCTGCCTTTGTTTTATACAATTCCAATATCTAAAGTGATGTTGTTTTTAAAAAACTGAGAACTTGAAATAAGTCTATTTGGCCACAATCCTCAAAAATAATAAAATAATCCTTCATAATAACTGAAAAAAAGGATATCATGGAAATTTAAAAACATGCACCTCTAATCCCTCAGGACGTAAATGCAGTAAGATCGAAGGGTGGCATTATAACATCATATATTAACTGGTTGAAATTTTTGTACTTCAAAAAAAAATGAAAGTCTTTCCACTCCTGGTACTTTGAGTCTTTCTACTAATCCATGGCTTTGTATATCTTGTATAGATAGGACACTTGACATAGTGCCTACTAAAAATAGTGCTGTCACAGTGACTGACACACAGAAAAGCACTCCTGCACAATTCTGAGTTGTCTTTCAGACACAGAAATGGTTCGTAGTGTGCAATTTAAACTGAAGTCTCAGCCTACAGCACCAGAAAGAAAATGATTCCAGCCCTTTGGGACTATACCTTCGCTGTTATTTTTCAAACTACATTAGTTGCAGAACAATTTCAGATAATGTACATACAATTACAGTTCTGAAATATTGCTGCCTATTTCATTCTATATTTGAGAAAATTGCATTTCAAATAATGCATCAAAAATCATGATTCTGCGAATTTGTAAACTGTTTAGCATTACCTCAGTCTGAATAACTACCAAAGAAATACAGACAGATGCTAAGAAGTTATTTTTCTGAAATCTTCTCAACAATGATATTTGGTACAATTAGTATTGCTCTACAAATGTGAGCCAATAGATAGTCACAGCAAGAGAGAGTCCAGTCTCCTTCACTAAATATTTAGTGTCATCTGCTTCATCATAATATCCCATCAGTAACATTCATGTCCCCTCCACCAATGTAACATATCTGCTGTTTCCACCAACAACATGATACGTTGCAACTAGCCAATGCTCCTTCTCCTAAAACACACAACTTCCATCACTAAGAATGAGGCACCAAACAGGTGCATGGCTTTATCATGATTTACAATTTTTCCACATGCAACACACCAGAATGACATGAATACAAATTGTTATTACTCCCTCATTGCTAGATTAAAATGCTGTTAATCCCGATTTAGCAGAATTGTGCAAGTACCTTTGCCACATGGGAAGAAACAGAAGCCTCATCATCACTTTTTCAAAGGTAGCGAGGGATAGAGAATAAATTTTTGCCTGTCAGTAACAGCCATATCCTAAGAATGAATAAAAACAGATGCCACTTCTTCCCCTGCAATATTACTTTTTAAAAGAATTAGTAGAGATACCAGGGAAGATTCTATACATACTGAAGTTTCAAATGTCAGGACCATTTTCGGTCCCCATCCTACTTGAGTCAGCAGCAAGGTGGCAATGGAAATCTTCTGGGAAGCAGTCAATTAGCAGAGCCCTTGGCAGTCATTTTGCAGTTAAGGATGGCAGCTCAAACAGAGGCGGGAGGGCCAATTGGGTAACAAAGGAATGTATGATTGGCATTCCCACTGGGAAAGGTGATGCTATTGACAAAGAGAGTTCAAGTAAAGCCCCAAAATGCAGGTGCTCATTAAATGCTGCAAACTCAGCAACAAAAACAAGGGCTATAATTGTGTGGGACCTCCACAAAAAAAATGTTTGTGGCCATGACTGAACCTCTTTGAGCCTTGAGGATCCCACACAATGCCAATTTCATCAAACCACACTACTACATACAGCTACTCGCTTGCTGATTCAGATTTTTTTTTTTAAATGATTTCACTTTCCAAGTCACAAATACTGCCCTCAAGTTGGCAATAACTTTTCTCTCTATGACCAGTCCCCTTACTGAACCTCTGTCCCAGCTCCCCCATTTGTTTCCCTTTTACTCTTTCATTGACATTGGGAGTCATTGGCAAGGCCAGCATTTGTTACCCATCAATCAGTGTCCTTGAAGCGAGTGGCTTTGTAAGCTAGTTCAGAGGGAAGCTATGAGTCAGTCACATTGCTGTGAGCCTGACGTTACATATAGGCCAGACCAGGTAAGGAGTATGGGTTTTTGGCAAGAACTGATAGTTTCAGGCCACCATTAGTGAGACTAGCTTTTCAATTCTATATATATTAATTGAATCAGTTGACCTGGTAAGATGTGTGTCCCTGGAGCATGATCCTGGACCTGTGGTTTACAAATTCACTGATATTAATGCTCTGCCATCATCTCTGAACTCATTACCTTTTAATAGGTATAAGGAACTCTTGGATTTCTGATTCAGGAAGTTAAAATCTTTCCATTTAGCACAACCACTTTCCCCTATTAAATTAAACTGCATAACACAAACCCCTAACTTTCATTCCACTCTAACTCCGAGCACATGGAGGGATTTAGCTTCTCAAGCATTCATCCTTCCCTCTCTAAACTTACTTTGTACCCCCACTTCAATTCAATTCTCCCCAAACCTTTGACCAGTCAACTTCCATTCCTAACTTCAATTTGTCTGGTATTATAAATTAATTCTTTTCTTCAGGTAATGTTCTCTCTACTTGAAAACATACATTATTCTCCCGGTACTGGAAAACCTCCTCAACCCCAATCCTTGCTCATGTGGGTCCAATTACCAACCCCATTTATCATGTTTGCCCCTTCAAGATATATCCCAAATTCTCAGGCAAATTTTTTCTTTGAACATGTACAATCAGGTTACTGACATTTTTACACCATTAACTTGTTCTGTCATCATTATATACATTCACTTCCTGCCCTCTCTGCAGACATTGACAAGATTACTTCATTGATCTGTTCTCAGTGCTTGTTCTACATGGTCCTGTCTGATGTAGTTATGTAGTTGTTTTTTTTTTCCACTCCACATCTCAAACTTTTTTTATTTCTTTCTCCAAATTCTTATGCATCCCTTTTACTCCACCATTACTGATTGTGCCTCCATGCAACTATATCCCATACTCCAGGATTCCTTCTCTAAAACCCTCTGCCATTCCATTGTTAAGACCATCCTTAAAACCAGCTCTTCTAACGACCATTTTTTTACCCGAAGGCTAGAAGTGCCATCACACCTTTAATAGTTTTCCTTGTGTTATACCAACATAGTAGGAAACAGACACACAGTTGGAATTCTACTCCCTTCCAGTTCTTAGTTGAGCCATCAACGAGTTGCATGGTCTTGTGCACAGAATGGTAGCTAATCTTAAAACCAAAACAAAAGGACAGATGATCAAGGTCAAAGCCTTTGAAATATTTTCAACAATAAATGACATTGTGCGATTAACAGATGAGAGAAACAAGAAGTGATAACAGTGTAGGACATCTCAGGTCACTCTCAAAGCTCTCCAAGTAGGTAGCCAGTAGGAAAATGAACAAATACATAAGAATCACTGCCTCAACACTCTCTGACAGGGATGCAGGGGATGCAGAGGAAACTTAATAAATATTATGCTGACAACTCTTTATTGGAGGCACCATTAAATTCTTTATGTGCTGAAGAAGCAAAACATTTTATGCATGCTGCATAGAACTGCATTAAGTATAAAATAAAAACAGTTCTAGTAACCAATTCACTACTTGATTTTTTTTTAGGCAACACAGTTCCATTAGTTACAAATCTTTCTTGCTTCTCCTTAGGGAGATCCTAAATTAGGACAGCAGACTACAGAGATAGCATCCATCTGAGAGTTGACTATTATTTTTATTGGCAATTTGGATGAAAAAAGTTAACTGAGCCTACAATTATGGGACAATAATTAGGCTGCACATTTACAGAGTCTCTGAAACTCCAGAATATTGAAGCTGCCAGATGATTTTTCCAGTGTGTTACACTGATTTTAAGACCTCCTAAGCTTCTTGTGGGTTAAGGGGCACTATAACAAATCTTATGATGTAACAGCATACATTGTCATAATTATAGGTTACCTCAGAACACAGTGGAAAGATGGAGGAGAGTAAAATAATTAGTGCTTTCCCTGATTTCTATCCATTGAACACTGGCATAATCAGCAGATATTCCAGTGATACCATATCCTTAATGTGGATCAACATCTAAGATCGGATACATTGGTTATAGCACAGAAAGAATTTGGCTGGCTTGTACTGTCCATACCAGTTCACTTGCAAGAGCAATTCAGCTAATTTACTCCTGATTCTTCTAGTCCTGCAAATCTGTTCAATCAAATAATTATCCCAATCCCCTTTTGAAAGCTACAATTGCATATCCTTCCAAACTCTCTCAGATAGTAAACTTTAGATTCTAATCATTCACTTTGTTAAAAAGAAAGTGCTTTTTTCATGTCGCTTTTCATTATTTTGCCATTCATTCAGCTTGCATCATTTCTTTTCAGGCTCTTGACTTCTCTGCCAGGGCTTTGACCTTCTCTGTCAAGTCTCCCTTCAATCTCTCCTCTCAAGGACAGCCCCTCCAGTTTCTCCAGCCTATCCTCAGAACTAAACTCCATCATCCCCTGGAACCACTCTTGTCAATCTTCTCTACGAACAATGCCTTAATATCTTTCCTAAAATGTGATGCCCAATTGAGACTAAACCAGACGAACAACCATGTGTTTGCATTCCAAAAGTACGTTTTTGTTCTCTTGAAAAATATGCAATTTTTTCAAAATTTCCAGGGGCTTGAAAGGCGATTATATTTATTTTATATTTATTTATATTTATTTTAACACTGTTTTTCATGATTGTCAATGTATGGAAATCCAATGGTTCTTTTTTGTTGTTTGTTATGCCAATCTCCTGATGATATTGTTTGTAACCTTGAAACTTAAAGATATCATATTACGTGACCTACAACATGTGCACCATGTGATTTTTTCAAAAGGAGTTATGCAGGATCTTCACAATGTATCATATAATTTTTCTTCCCCTTCAACATGAATAAATATTTCCTTGATAATGCACTAAACACAAAATGCTACCACCAAAACCCCGAGAAGCAATTACCTGGAAAAATCTCCAGATATCTTCATGCCTTCATCTCCCTGTGGATCCTTGGCTGGCAGTTACTTCTTTGGCACCTACCTAACATATGCAATTGGAAAGCTGATGCCAGTCTTCTACCAACTTCATTCTAAAGACACAGGCAGTTTCCAGAATGCCCTTGACAAGGTGTTGCACAGGAGGCTGCTATATAAGAACCCACCGTGTGAGGGGCAAGGTACTGGCATGGATATAGGATTGGCTGACTGCTAGAAGGCAGAGAGTAGGAATAAGGGGGTCTTTTTCAGAACAGTGGCCAGCGACTAGTGGAACTCCACAGGAGTCAGTGTTAGGACTACAAGTATTCACATTATACACTAACAATCTGGACAAAGGAACTGAGGGCATTGTTGCTAAGTTTGCAGATGACTCAAAGATAGGTAGAGTGAAAGAATATGTTGAGGAAGTCAGGAGGGTGCAGAAGGACTTGACAAGCTATTATAGATGAAATATGACATGGAAAATTGTGAGGTTATACATTTTGGTCGATAGAGGCGTAGACTATTTTTAAGCAGGGAAAGGCTTCAGAAATCTGAAGGGCAAAGGGACTTAGGTGTCCTAGTTCAGAATTCTCTTAAGGTTAACATGCAGGTTCAGATGGTGGTCAGGAAGGCAAATGCAATGTTGGCATTCATTTAAAGAGGGCAAACATCTTATGTCAAAATTAACAAAGAATTTGATTAATTCAGAAATGCAGGTGAAAAATGTTGTGCAAGGGCTTTAGGACACTGGAGCAACCTTGTAATGATGTCATGGAGGTGCTCCTCACTAGTCAAAAATAACAGAGTGGGCGGAGTTAAGGAAAAAAGTACGAAACACACTAAGAATAGTTAATAAATAATGTAACAGTGATAATAGAGCCCGGTACATCTCTGAATACCACATATTGTAGTATTTAGTCTTAATATGTAATAAATTGCATTGTAAATAAGTCCAAGCCTGATAACATTCTTGACTTACCGTTCCCCGATAAATCTGTTTTGAAATCAGACTCTCGGATGCTGTCACAAGACCATTCAACAAAACATAATCCACCTTAATTTACTAACATTTATTTATTCCATTTCAAATATTTAAACAAACTTCACAATCCATATCAATAAAGTCTGTTGCATGAGTGTTTGTTAATGCTTTTGCATATATATTAAACCATTGTCTTATAGTTCTGTGACTGAAATAAGCTCAGTTTCAAAATGAGCATGAGAGGCAAAGGGCCAACATGTCTTGAAAGCATGTATCTGCCCCACTGACAACTGGAATAAGACACAAACCCGATTTATTACCTCCAGCTCCAGAAAAACAGTCGACACTCCACAAACAGTTAACAAATGAGAACTTCTGTTGTGTACGTAGACTCTGAAATCCAAAACTGCTTCCTATTTTCACTTATCTATTATTTTAACCTGTTTAACTAACTGTATAAATTTTTTTTTTTACCCAAATTCCACGATTTGGCTGTTCTATCTTTCATTTGAATTCTTGCCAATCATCCTGAAATTTCTGAAGGAATTTACTGCTTCCTGAAAAAAAGTTCCGCAGAGACCAGTATTCATCCAGAAACATATCTATGCGTTTAATATTCATATGATTTTGTTTGATTAACAGCACCAACAACTTATTTCAACGTAAGACCTATCAAAGCTAATATCAGGTATGTCCTCATTGATGCATGTGCATGCACAAAACAGTCAGCAGAAGTGACAATGTTGTTTGATTTTGCTCACAGGGGCTAGGATTAATTTAAAAAAAGCCTCAAACAGTAGTAGCCAATATGAGGAAACAAACCTGGGGCATCCTCCTCAGTGACTGAGTCCACAAAAATATCTACAAGCGAATGACCCATTTTTAAAATTCCTTGACTCCTCCTTTGACTGTGCTCATGGAAGTCGTTTTAAAATTCTTTCTTGGCCTGTGAGCATCACTGGCAGGATCCGCATATTGTGCTCATTTCTACTAACCTTTGAGAATTAATGGTAAACTGCACACTTGTATGATCGAGGCCATGTGGCGAAGCCAAACGCACCTAGCTGTTAGGAAAAAAATTCTGGGATTTTAACCCAGCGACAGTAAAGGAATGGTGATACACTTCCAAGTCAGTATGATGTGTGTCTTGGAGGGAAGCTTGTAGATAGTAAAGCTGCCATGAAATTTATGTCCTTGCCCTAAATGGCAAAGATCATGGATTTGGAAGGGGAAGTTTGAGGGGTTGCTGCAGTAAACCTTGTATATGGTACACTGCTGCTACTTTGTGTCAGTAGTGAAGGGAATGTTAAAGTAATGGGTGAAGTGTCGATCAATTGGCTGCTTTGAGCTGGATGTTGTTGAGCTTCTCGAGTATTATTGAAGTTGCACTCATCCAGGCAAGTGGAGAAAATTCAGTAACACTCCTAACTTATGCCTTATATGGTGGAGTCAGGTGCTGGGTGATTGTCTGCAGAATTCCCTGTATCTGTAAATTCCTATTTGAACATCACCTAAAAGGCACATACAAATATTGGCAGTTCTAAGCTATCTGACAAAGGAGTTTTCAATATATTTTGATAGGGGATTGTTGTTAAGCTTTCCAGAATTTTAATTTATAACAAGAGAATTTCTGATAAACAAGAATTTTTTTTTTCAATTTGCCACTCAGTGTCAGCATCAAGAATTCTTGAACCAAATATGAGCAAGGCTTATACACAGAATGAACTCTTTCATCTGCCACAAAATGTGACTGAATCTTAGCCTCAGAAGGATCAGCTAATTTTACTCCACTTCTTACATGTACTATCCTCATGACCTCACTGTGTAAGAGTTTCAGTTTTGTGTAAATTTGTATACACCTGAAATTCTAAGTACACATCCACTCAAATAGGCTGGGGCCAAGTCTGCTTCAATAAATTTCCTGTGAAACTGAGCCGGTGGTCAGGCATTCCTTTAGTCAGGCTGAGCTGGAATTGAGTGGAAGGATAATCTATCTCCTGGATCACTGGATTAAAGTTTGCACTTTGATTACAAATAGATTTCAAACATAAAATTAATTTGAAATAGAAATAACCCATGAGTCATCTAATTTATCATGCAGTCTAACCATCATCCACTGTATTTTCTTCAGAAACAAAGTCGTATATACCAGTAAATACACTTTAATTCCAAGACTCCAGGTTAGCCTTTAAAATCCCGATAACTTGTGTATCACAGACAACATCCACCCTCAGCCCTGCACAGTTATGTCCCATGGAGTACCTGAAAATCTCAGTATAGAATATATCCTTTAACCGCCAGTGCTATTCTCAACAAAATATTGATCCACTTCCTTTTTGAAGTTGTTCACACAGCTTAAATTGTTATTTCTAAAAGTGTTCCACATCTTAGTGGATCAATTTCACTTGGGGTGGAAAACGAGCAGTCTGGGGAAGGGCTGAAAAAAGGGGAGAAATGTGTAATTGTTTCATGATCACCATATTTCTATGTGCTAATAACTAAGACCTCATTATCCAACCGAAGTGCAGGGGAAACTGTTTCGCAAAACTGCATTTTACCAGATTTTGAAAGTGTAAAATAGCTACACATCAGAATACCATGTATAGATGTATTTGTGTAAATGTTGAGAATTTCAGACCAAGCTTTTGAGCAAAAAGCAGGGAGGGGTTCAATTTATACTCAAGTAATATTTTCTAGAGGTTAAAATCTATTTTCAACGGTTATAACCAGTCAGCATCATTTGGAAGCATGGCTTTGGAGCATATGTGACCCAATAGCTGCTATCTCAACCAGGCTCTACTGCTCCTGGAGAGTCTCTCACACTTTCCATTCCCTGTCTTACTCACTCACTCACTGCTTCCCTACCTGATCCCTACATTTGTTGCTTTCTTACCCAACTTGCTCTCCGTCTCTGCTTTCCTGTCCAACTTGCTTTCTCTGCTTCCCTGCCTGACTCTCTTCTCTCATTTGCCTGCTTGCAGCTCCTTTCACTAGCCTCCTTGCTTACCATCCCCTCTTATGAGCTCAATGTGTGAGAAAGCAAAGAAAGCAGGGCAGGGAGCAGGCAAGTTAATTTCTTTAAATTATAGAATCAGAGTTATATCATATGGAAACAGATCCTTTGGTCTAATCATCCATGCCGACCAGATACCCTAAACTGATCTAGTCCCATGTGCCAGCATTTCACCCATTTACCTCTAAACCCTTCCTATTCATATACCCATCCAGATACCTTTTAAAAGTTGTATCCACCTCCACTACTTCCTTTGGCAGCTCGTTCCATACATGCACCACCCTTTATCTGAAAAAGTTGCCCCTCAGGTCCCTTGTAAATCTTTTCCCTTCACCTTAAACCTATGTCCTCTAGTTCTGGAGTCCCCTACCCTGGGAAAAAGACCTTGGCTATTCACCCTAACCACGCTTCTCATTTTAAGGTCTCCCCACAGCCTCCGACACTCCAGGGAAAATAGCCCCAGCCTATTCAGCCTCTCTGGTCTGTCAAATCCTCCAATCCTGGCAACATCCTTGTGAATCTTTTCTGAACCCTTTTAAGGTTAACAACATCTTTCCCAAGGCAGGAAGACCAGAATTGAACGCAGCATTGTAAAAGTGGCCTAACCAATGTCATGTATAGCTGCAATATGACCTCCCAACTCCTATTTTCAATGCACTGACCAATGAAGGCAAACGTGCTAAATGCCTTCCTCACTGCCCTGTGTATCTTCCACCTTCAAGGAACTATGCATCTGCACCCCAAGGTCTCTTTGCTTGACAACACTGGCCATGACCCTACCATTAAATTGTATAAGTCCTGTCCTGATTTGCCTTAAAAAATGCAATACCTCACATTTATCTGAATTGAACTCTATCTGCCACTCCTCAGCCATTGGCCCACCTGATCTAGGTCCCTTTATACTCTGAGATAACCTTCTTGACTGTCCACTGCACCAGTAATTTTGTTATCATGTGCACAATAACCATACCTCCTATGTTCATATCCAAATCATTTAAATAAATGACAAAAAAAGCAGTGGACCCAGCATCAATCCTTGTGGCAGACCACTGGTCACAGGCCTCCACCACCACCCTCTGTCTCCTATCTTCAAGCCAATTTTGTGTCCAATGGGCTAGCTCCCCCAGGATTTCATCTCATCTAACCTTGCTAACTAGTCTACCACGCAGAACCTTGTCAAACATCTTGCTGAAGTCCATATAGACAATGTCTACCATTCTACCTTCTTTGTCACTTCTCCAGAAAACTCAATCAAGTTCATGTGACTGCACACATGCACACACACAACAAGCCATGTTGACTATATCACTAATCAGACCTTGCCTTTCCAAATACATGTAAATCCTGTCCCTTACAAACCACCCACCCCTCCCCCCAACATCAGCGAGCCTCCAGTCTTCTGGCACCTCACCTGTGGCCATTGATAATACAATTATCACAGCAAAAGACCCAGCAATTTCTTCCTGGCTTCCCACAAAGTTCTGGGATACATTTTTGATCAGGTCTCGGCGATTTATCCACGTTTATGCATTTTAAGACGTCCAACACCACCTCTCCTGTAGTATGGACTCTTTTCGAGATATCACTGTTTATTTCCTCTAGCTTCTAATCCTTCTCTACAGTGAATATTGACGTGATACTGCTACTTATCTCCTGCAGTGTCACACACAGACAGCCTTGTTGGTCTTTATTCTATCCCTGGTTAATCTTTTGCCCTTAAATGTATTTGTAGAATCTCTTTGGATTCTCCTTAACCCTATTTGCCAAAGCTATCTCATGTTCCTTTTTTGCCCTCCAGATTTCCCTCTTCAGTATATTCCTACTTCCCTTATACTCCAAGGGATTCACTCAATCCCAGCTGTCCATACCTGACGTATGCCTCCTTTTTCTTGACCAGAGTCTCAATTTCTCTAGTCATCCAGCATTCCCTACATCTACCAGCCTTGCCCTTTGCACTAACAGGAACATACTGCCTCTGGGCTCTCATTATCTCAGTTTTGAAGGCCTCACACTTTCCAACCGTCCCTTTACGTGTAACAGCCTCTCCCAACAACTTTTGCAAGTTCCTGCCTAATACCATCAAAACTGGCCTTACTCCAAATTAGAACTTTAACTTTTTGATCAGATCTATCCCTTGTAAATTATTACGGAAAAAAAAAAACTGATCACCTGTAGCATGATCCAGTTGTGCAATTTATATTGATGACTGTGTTTTGAAAATATTTATCGATTTGTAGTATTTTTCAATAACTTTGACTTAAACAAGTGAGGAATTAACTTACATTTTGTTTAATTTTGGTTACGCTTTCTGTGAGGAAGAATAGCCATGTGGCCCAAATTAAAAGAAAGGTCAAGAGTTATGGCCCAAGCTAATTAAGTTATTTAAATTGACCTGTCTGGACATGCACATACCTCTGAGGCAGGTGGAACTTAAACTTGGATTATCTGGCTTAGAGATAGGGACACAACTACTGCATCATAAGACTTCTCCCAAGCTGATGTAAACTAAAATTTTGGAGAACGAGAACATCCTTTAAATTAAAAGACTTTTACTCAAAGACAGTCATTTTTAAAATGTAACTTAAATTATGTAACAGACCTTTATATTTGTTTCCTGTGGATATGTTGAACTTTAACCTATTTTAGGTGTCAACAGTTCCTGTAGAGTCAAACATGATGTTGATAGGTTTTACAGAATGCTCAGATATATCACTGAGGATATTATAAGCAATATTAAACCACAACATACTCCAAGCAGATATCCAAATTGCTCTTTTAGTGTTCATTATCTTTCTAGAGATCCATGAAGTTAGTAAGCTGAAAGTGGTCAATTGCCATCAACTCCAAACACTACAGAAAATCCTGGCTATCCATTGAAGTATTTAATAGCTTTATTTCGGGAACGTGGGAAGGGTGGGCTTCCAGCACCATGTTTATTGAACCCATGTCAAAGAATAATGACATTTGATATCAGCTTGATATAACTTGCATTTAAAAGTCTTTTTTTCTTTTGAGTTGGTTTGGCCAGCATATACTTTCAGTCTTGATCCTCCACATATTTGAACACACAGTTACAATTGGCTTGGTTTAGTAAGTGGCCACTTGAAGATTCAGTAATTTGATTCAGTCCACAGCAGGATTAAACATGTGACAAAGTATCAATACTCACTATTAATACAGTTCAACAAAGAAAAAAAAACATATATTTCAAAGACATGTAGTTACATAAAACTGCATAATCCAAAGATGAGAAATCAACTTTTATAAAAGGAATGTTGGATATCAAATCTCATAATTAGTAATCAATCAAGATTTAGTGACTAATTATCCATAAATGACTGGACATTTTTCAATTTACGTATAGCTTCAATATAGATTTCAAACTATACATAGCCATATATAATTGCAAATTAATATTTGGTAAATTATTCCTTCAATAAAAAACCTTAAATTTAAATATCTGGATTAATGCATTATAAAATATAGGAGCATATTTCTAGGCTGACAGGTTAAAGAGCACGTAAATTATGGAATTACTTTTTGTGTGGCCATACTAAGATATATTTCTTTGTAAATGCATGTTCTCGAGGAACTAACCAGCATCCTGACAGTATCTAATATGAGCTGAACTCTGCAGGAATAGATATAGTTAGTGTTTTATCTTTTTTTTTTGATGTGATGATTGTCTGATTTGATGTTATGATTAGAAAGGAGGATGTATCATTTAATCAAGTTGAATGTCTGATGGCATATTTAGAATCTTTGCAAAGCTTAAGACAAAATAAAAATCATACTGACAGTTACGTAAAAGGTTTATATCTACAACCTGGATATGAAGATACATTATTGGAAGAAGGCAAAGACTAACTCTACAGAAACACACATTGCATAAGAAACAGATGCTGATATTTCAAACTAGTTTCTGTAAAGTGTGAAATTGTGAATATTTCATAATGTAACTTTAAACTAATAGGTTAATTTGTCTTTATTGTTATCTCCCTTCCTAGGACCATCGTGATTTTTTATTTATTAGTTCTAGCCAAACAATTGCTGCTGTAGCAGCCCTCTCACAGTCACATAAAATAAATAATTCCTACCCTCTTCCCCAAATGTCCCTCTGCTTACACTGCTTCAGAGCCTGCCACCAACTCCTTTGCATGGACATTAATCAGAAGCTGAAAGCCACTTCCAGTCTGCAAAATGAAACTCTTGCTGTTGGGATCCATGCTTAATGCATAAAATAAATCCAGTTCTCTCTCAGATGCTGCTGTGGCTTATAATGACTAATATCTGCACTAATACAATGTTTTGTTAAAAATAGGGTATAGAGAAAAATATCAGGCTAAATTATAGATTATTAAGTTAGGCATGTCATGATACTTGCTACACAAAGTATTAACTGCAGTTGGTACATACCCAGATGTTGCCATCCTGATGGTAAGGTTTCCAGTTCCGCCCTTTATCGCTATAAAGTAGTCTGTACTGTGTCACCCAGTCTGAGCTGCTGTACCTGCCTTGTGTTGCTACAGCCGTGACCTGTTTCCTGTTTCCAAAGTCCATCTGCAACCATTGGTAATGATCAGAATCGAGAGGGGACCAGCCACCAGCACCTACGCAGGAAAAAATATGTAAATACCCTTGCATCAAGGTTATTTCTGGAAGAGAAATCAACATTAAAATAAAAGCACTTTAAATCTACCACAAATAACATCAAGTTGCATTTTGTCCATACCATCTAGTATTTTAAATAGACGAATGTAACCTAACTATGTTATTTATACATTTCTTGTTACAGAAACACAGTTGTCGCGGGATACAGAGTTACTGCTCATGGGGAGGAGTTTTTATTTATTCATGGCGTGTGGGCATCACTGACTGGGCCGGTGTTGAGAGCCCATCCCTTGTTACCTATTTGAACTATTGCAATCCATTTGGTGTAGGTACACCCACAATGCTGTTAAAGAAGGAATTTCTTGATTCCAATATTCATAGGTATAGCAAGTTCAATGTTTGGACAAAGGTAACTCTGACAGCATCGATAGTGGGGGATTTAGCAATGGTGATGCAACTGAATGCCAAAAGGCGATGGTCAGACTCTCTCTTATTAGAAGTGGCAACGCCTGGCATTTGCATGGCATGAATGTTACTTAGCACTTTTCAGACCAACCTGGATATTATCCAGGTCTAGCTGCGTGTGGACATGGACTGGTTCAGTATCTGAGGTGTTGCAAATGATGTTGAACATCATTCAATCACCAGTTCTCATCCCTCCTTCTACTTTAGGATAAGAACAGGATGATAGAAATTAGAACACAGGACTTTAATGTACTTTAGAAAATACTGGTAGTAGTCTAAATTTTTCTTTGAAGTTGTAAGCAGGTATCTTGTCCCTTTAATACTGAGCCAGAACTTGCAGGATGAGGACATTTGATTTTGGTGCCCTCTAGCTAGAAATTTTCTGCATCCTTCAACTTGTAAATACTTTGTCAGAACTCATTGAAGGTATACCCAGATAATTGAATAGGGAAAGAGACATTTAGGCCTCCGTCAAATGTCGAGTATGAGCGTATATCTCCTTAACCTTGAGATTTAAGGTTGGCAAACAAAAATGGATTTACCAAAAAGCAAACTCAATAAGAGGACATTTGGCAAAATAATGCTTAGTTAGGTATGGAATAAAAAACTGGAGTTTGTAATTGAGCTTAACAAACTATTCAATGGTTTCAACTAACAGTGCAAATGATTGATGCCACTGAGAATGGATCTCTAAGGGCAAACGTTCACTTTGCAAGGTCCTGACCTGGGTGGCAACTGTCACAATTCAAGCTGTTCCTCATGTTCTATTTGTGAAAGAAGTGGCCACATCTTCCTTGGACCAATCTGACCAATGAATATACTGTGCTTAGCTGCAGTCGAACTTTTTTTCTTCATTTCTCTATTCTGTAACTGGGGATTGTACCTGGGTACCTAAGATGGTGCTGTAAGTGGAGATTGATAAACTTTTCACTGTACTCATTTGTGTACATGTGACAATTTAAGCTAATTCAATTCAAATGGTCGAGGTTTGTCAATATTTTCCAAGGGATGTTGAAATTTGAAACTTCACCACTTGGAGTCATTACCAGGTTGGGTTGAAATTTGCAGGCAATCAGGAGCCATCACGAGTTCAGACTGTTATGAATTTGTTGTGTATGGAGTGTATTCCAGGAGGTCCTATATGAAAGCACGTTTTGTTTTGAGGTCCTATTTCAATACAAGTATATTGTTAGTTGTTTGTAAATGATGATATTTCAAAAAATTGCTTGATGATGTTGGATATTTGCTATGCATGTATGGTATACACTGAACCAGGTTGAGTAGATCAAACCAAGTGAAGCAATGTGTCGTCCTATTGCTCTAAGTGATACCAAGAGTTTATGACTGAGATTCACCCTTGTCTTAACTTTCATCTGGTGTTCACAAGCTGTTGCTGGAAGATCACTGAATGGACAAGAGTGATGCCAAGTTATTTGGGGGTTAGGTCGTGGGGAATTAATAAGACACAGAACTAGACACAAAGTTCTTCTGTGGCCTTCAAACTGTTCAAGAGGAAGTTTGAAATGCCATTCTTGGCAGTGTTTATTCAAAGTAGCAATTTTCTAAGGCAGACTTCTGGAGAACATAGAATATTAGTGAGTTTTTTTCTTCATGTTCTGAAAGTTTTTCATGCTGGAAAGTCATCAGTACATGGAAAAAGCATTGATTTTGTGGAAGGCAGATCACTGGTTGAAAGAGAAGCAATTTGAAGACAGATCTCTGTGGGACCCCATCGTTCATTATGCATGGGTGGCTGATTTGACCTCCAAGATTCACATGGAACCATCAGTTCCTGATGATGGAATCAATTACTGCAGTTTTCACGCAGCAGATGATTTTCAAATATTTCAGCAGCATGTCTGTGTATCATGTTGTGTCATATGCACGGGATAAATCAACAAAGTTGATTCCAGCCTCCAAAGCTTTTGGGAAACAAGCTGTATGAGGTCAGCATCAGGACTTGAATGAAGTTGTTGTAACCTAGAATTACCAAAACTACTGAAAATCCTTGCCTGTTGAGGGGCCTTTGCTTCTTTTAAGACTATGTTCGGTTTGCTTACAAAGTGTCCAGGACCTTATATGTTATTCACAGCAAAACAATGGGGAGTATGGTAGTTGCAGAGGTCATTAAGAAGACGTCCCTTGCTTGACAATGGCCACTATCTTAGAATGGTGCCAGATACTTGGAATGTTGGATATGCTGAGGATTTTAATTAATAGCCTGGTTAGCCATTTCTTTCTTTGTGATCAGAGATACTTCAGGAATTGTGGGTAAATCCTATGAGTTGCCACTGCTTTGTCTGATTTGGTTGCTGTGAGGGCATTGTATCTTTCATTCAGAACAGGAAGGGGAGAGAAGAGATAACACAGTGTGGAACTGGAGGAATACAGCAGGCCAGGCAGCATCAGAAGAGCAGGAAAGCTGACGTTTCGGGATGGGATCATTCTTCAGAAATGGAGAGGGGTAAGGGAGTTGGGAAATAAATAGAGACAGCAGGGGTGGGGCTGGGGAAAGGTAGGTGGAATAGTGATAGGTGAGTGCAGGTAGGGAGTGGTGGGGATTGGTCAGTGGGATGGATGGGGCAGATAGGTGGGAAAGAAGATAGACAGGTTGTGTCGGGTCAAGGAGGTGAGAGGGAGGAGAGGGATGTTTGAACGTGGGATGAGGCCAGGGGTGGGGAGATTTTAAAACTGGTGAATTTCTATGTTCAGGCCATTGGGCTGCAGACTCCCGAGGCAGAATATGAGGTGTTGCTCCTCCAGTTTGCGGGTGGTGTCATTGTGGCACTGGAGGAGGCCCAGGATGGACATGTCACCCAGGGAGTGGGAGAGGGAGTAAAATTGGTTAGCAACCGGATGGTGTTGTCGTTTATCGTGTACAGAGTGCAGATGCTCCACGAAATGATCCCTGAGTCTATGCTTGGTCTCACCAGTGTAGAGGAGGCCACATCAGGAGCAATGGATACAGTAGACCAAGTTGGTGGATGTACAGGTGAGCCCCTGTCAGATATGAAAGGTTTGCTTTAGGCCTTGGATGGAGGTGAAGGGGGAGATGTAGGGGCAGGTGTAGCACTTCCTGCAGTTGCACAGAAAGGTGACGGGAGTGGTGGGGTTATGGGGAGTGTGGAGTAGACAAGGAAGTCGCGGAGTGAGTGGTCCCTACGAAAAGCAGATAGCCTGGGGAGGGGAATATCTCTTTGGTCCTGGGATCGGACTGCAGGTGGCGAAAGTGGCGGAGAATGATACGTTGGCTTGAGAGCAGAAGTGCGGGAAATGCAAGAGATGCGGTTGAGGGCATTTTTGATCACCGGAGGGGGATGTTGTGGTCCTTGAAACAGGAGGACGTCTGGGATGTCTGGGAGTGGGACGCTCCATCTTGGGAACAGATGCGGCGGAGGCGGAGGAATTGGGAGTAAGGGATCACATTCTTGCAGGAGGGTTGGTGAGAGGAAGTATAATCAAGGTAGCTATGGAAGTCAGTGGGTTTGAAATAGACGTCGGTGTTGAGGTGGTTACCAGAGATGGAAACGGAGAGATCCAGGAGGGGAAGGGAAGTATCAGAGATGGTCCCGATGAATTTGAGTTTGGGGTGAAAGGTGTTAGTAAAGTTGATGAACTGTTCAAGCTCCTCATGGGAGCATGAGGCAGCACCTATAGAGTCATCAATGTGGCAGAGGAAGAAGTGGGGGATGGTCCCACTGTAACAGCAGAAGAGGGACTGTTCCACTTATCCGACAAAGAGGCAGGCATTGCTCGGACCCATACGGGTGCCCACGGCCACCCCCTTAGTCTGTAGGAAGAGGGAGGAGCTAAAGGAAAAGTTGTTTAAGGTAAGGACAAGTTCAGTTAGGTGGATGAAGGTGTTGGTGGAGGGGAACTGGTTGGGCCTGGGGAGGTGAAGAAGCAGAGGGGCTTTTAGGCCATCTGCATGGGGGATACAAGTCTACAGGGATTGGATGTCCACAGTGAAGATGAGGTATTGGCGGCCATGGAATTAGAAGTCTTTGAGAAGTGGTGGGTGTGCGTGGTGTCTCAGATGTAGGTGGGGAGTTCCTGGACTGGAAGGAAAAGACAGAGTCAAGGTAATCAGAGGTGAATTCAGTGGGCCAGGAGCAGGGAGAGACAATGGGTCAGCCGGGACAGTCAGGTTTGTGGATTTTGGGAAGTAGATAGAAGCGGGGGGTGCGGGGTTGGGGAACGATGAGGTTGGAGGCTGTGGCTTGGAGGTCACCTGAGGTGATGAGGTTATGGATGGTCTGAGAGATGATGGTTTGGTGATCGGGGTGGGGTCATGATCCAGGGGGCGGTAGGAGGAGGTGTTGGAGAGTTAGCGCCAGGCCTCTGCGATGTAGAGGTCTGTGCACCATACTACAACTGCACCCCCTTCTCCGCAGGTTTGATGGTGAGGTTGGGGGGGTAGTGGAGGGAGCAGAGGGAGTGGAGGAAACGGAGGGAGCAGAGGGAGAGAAGGGAGTGGAGGGAGCAAAGGGCTGCACGTTCCGTGGGGGAGAGGTTGGAGTGAGTGAGAGGGGTGGAGAGGTTCAGGCGATTGATGTCGCAACGGCAGTTGGAGATGAAGAGGTCGAGGGAGGGTAGGAGGCCTTGGGGTGGTGTCTAGGTGGATGGGGTGTGTTGGAGGCGGGAGAAGGGGTCGGTAGAGGGTGGGTTGGACTCGCATTTAAAGAAATAGGCACGGAGGCGGAGGCAGCAGAAAAACTGTTCAAAGTCCAAATGTGAGCGGTATTCATTGATGTGTGGGTGGAGTGGAATGAAGGTGAGTCCTTTACCGAGGACTGATCATTCATCCTCAGTGAGGGGGAGGTCTGGAGGAATGGTGAAGACCCAGCAGGGCTTGGGGCTGGGGTTGGCTGTAGAGCTGGGGCTGGGAGTGGGGGTGGAGACTGTCTCAGGAGCAGCTGTGCCATCGGCAGTGGCAGCGGTGGCAGCAGCGGTATGGTTGGTGCCAGCATAAGTGACGTGAACGGTAACAGCAGAAGTGACGTAGTTGGCAGCATCATCCGAAGAGACTGAGGTAACCACATAGTTAATGGTGTTGGGCACATTGAGAGGGAGGTCCTGGATAGGGTTGGGTTCTGGGGTTGTTTGAGGAGGCCTGTGTTTGGTGGTAAGCACAAGCAAATTTAGTGTACTTACGGTTTTTGATGTCAGATAGGGTGGAGAAAATGTCTTTTTGCTCTGGAGCAGTCTTGGCAGACTGCAGTTATTCAAAATAACTACAAGGCTAACAGTGAGATGCTGTTAGTGCAAAGTAAATTGTTCTAAACAAGTGCCACTAGCTTCGAAACATTAACTCTGTTTTCTCTTACTGATGCTGCCAGACCTGCAGAATCTCTCCAGCAATTTCTGTTCTTGTTTGTTACAGAATGATGTAAATTGACAAATTCTAGAGATAAACAACTCGTAGCATATATCTTAGCTTGTTGGCTGCATGGGTTAAAGGCTCACTTTTCAGCTATATCTAGCTGAATTTTATAATAATACAGCTTGTAGTCATCATATCAACAATGATACTTCAATGAAACATATACTAAAGGTTTGGAGGATGGAGAAGACTGCACAAGTTTTGAAATCAATAACATCTGATGGTTTATGTTTAATTATTTAATGGGTATGGGGTGGCTTAAAAGGCCTACACTCGTGGCCATTCATAATTGCCTTGAGAAAGTGGTGGTGAACCTTCATGAACTGCTGTAGGCCATTTGGAATTGGTACATTTGCAGCTCTTTTGTTCATGTTTGGACCAAGGTTTTAATGAGGTCAGGAGTTGAGTGGCTCTGGTAGAACCCAAACTAAGGATCAGTGATTAACTTATCAATCATTTATAGCATATTAACTTAAAGGGGAAAAAGTACCTTTTGCCTGAATTTAACAATCCATATTGTTTTTCTTCCGGGCATGTAATATGTCAGATGGAAAGAAGGTGGATGCTGACCCTACCTCTAGTCTAGAAGCTCTAATTTCAAGTTCAATTCCAGGACTTGGTGACCGCAGAATGTGAGTCCATAATGTGGTCAAACAAGAAGGCTATCAGCTTGTAACTCCTTACGATATGCCTGATGTAGGCAATAAAAGGAATAAGTAGAATTGTACAAAATCAGGTCCGCCATTATTTTATTGAATGGTGGAACAGATTTGAGGGCTGGTGGTCTACCTGTTCCAAAATCATATGTACCTACGAACAACTAACCAGTTCAACTATTAAATTCAGTTATCCTGGCACACATATTTGATTCATTGTGGTAGTGTATGGACAGGACCCCATCTCCATAATGTACATTAGAAAATGGTCAGAAGGTATGTGGATAATGGAACTCTAACAGCACTTAAGAATGTTAACAGGACTGAGCAGACCATTTGCTCAGCACTCCAAACACTAAATTAAACATTCAGTCCCTTCACCAATGATACAGACAGCGATGTGCACTATTTACACGATGCACTGCAGCAATTCAGAAAGCTTCCTTTGAAAGGACTCAAGTCCTACAATCTAAAACACCAAGAGTGTAGATCTATGGAAACACCATCACCTGCACCTTCCCCTCAACACTAGAAACCTTCCTAACTTGGAATTCTACTGTTGTTCCTTAACTGTCACTGGCTCAAACATCTGAAAGATCCTTCCAAACTGTTGTTGATCTACAACACGTGGACTGCAGCAATTGATTGATATATAAGAAAAGGAGAGACTGAAGTCGGTTAGGATTATATTCACTGGAGTTTAGAAGGCGGATGGATCTCATGGAAACCTATAAAATGCTAAAAGGTCTAGACAGGTTAGATGCAGGAAAGATGTTCCTGATGGTGGAGGAATCCAGAAACAATGATCATACTTTAAGGATAAGGGATAAACCTTTTAGGACTGTGACCGGGAGAAAGTACTTCAACCCAGAGACTGGTGAGCCCGTAGAATTCACGATCATGCCAAAATGTTAAGTATTTTCAAGAAGGAAACAAATATAGCTAAAGGGATCAAATTACATGGGGAGAGGGCAAGATTAGGATAATGAGCTTGAAGATCAACCATGATCATATTGAATAACAGAGCAGGCTCAAGGGCTAGAATAACCTGCTCCTAACTTCTATGTTTCTATGATTCAGGAAGGCAGCTCACCACCACCCTTGCAAGGACAATTCGGATCTAACAATAAATGCTGACTTTGCCACTGGCACCTACATTCTGTGACTGATCAAAATAAATCAAAGATCATGTTCCAAAGTCCAAAAGTAGCTAACATACAGGGGAATTACAGTAACATTATGGTATCTCTGATCATCCATTTAAACATCAATTGGCAATCTTTCACTGCACTGGTTAATAAATTTTCAACAGTTGTATTATATGACCACCACTACTGCAGCATATTCAGCTGTCCCGCCACCATTTTCTCAAGGCATCTAGGATAGGCAACAAAAGAAACCTTGTCAGAATTTCCAACTTCTAAAAGTCTCGGAAAAAAGCTCCCTCCCATCATTGACTTTTATAATGTAGAGATCTGAATAATGTGGTTGCATATAACTTATTTGTACTGTCAACAAAGTAACTGATACTAAATGCAAGAACATTAAGCTCAATTTAAAAGGTAAATGTAATTCAAAACACTGAGATATGCCCTTGTGAACAATTTAATCAAAACCTGAATCTTGGTGAAAAGAAAGAATGTTGTCAAAGCTAATCAGGACTTGCACGAGAATGCCAATTTCAATGCCATCATAACAAGTCATATCGGAGGGCAAAGTGCTGGCTGGGTATTTCACTCTGTTTGGCCGAGGTATGGTATGGAGAAAGTAGCTGAGAACTACAGCCACCGCAGGCATCTGGATATTTCCAGAAAAGACACAAGACTGCAGCATATTGCTTTTGTTTACAAAGAACAGAAACCTGCATATGCACACAGATCACTTTTTGCACGCCTTAAATATCTTATAAGCATAAAACATTTGTTGGTATATCTGTTACCATATCCTAGGGTACTTTAAAATGAGGTGTCCACAGGTCCACAAATGAGGTGCTAAAACAAATAACTGTCCCTTGGACCAAAGGTACAGACCCTCAAGTTGACATATTGGGCTCTGCATGAGGTCTTTGATGCCTGCCATGTGATCGTTGAGAGTTTCGATCTTTCATCTACAATGGATTCCAGGAAGTGTGACGGGGAGCAGACAGCTGATCTGTTTTTATGTCAACCATGGAAAACGTTCCCACTGGCAGGAATGTGTCAGAGCGCCACACTAACACAGGTCTCTTCTACTGTCCAGAATTGACTGCCATCACCTTCAATGACCCCACCAGGGAGCTGGGAAACGTTTGCCCACTGTTTCCAAAGCAAAAGGGTCTGTATCATTGCATGACCATGATACATATAATAAATTCACCAGTAATAGTTTGGAATAACTTATCCACAGTGCCTAATTTGTAGTTTATTTTATTGTATTTTTTGCTTTTTTAAAAATATCGGAAGAATAATAGCTATAAAACATGCAGTGGTGTATCCTGTATTTACTAAATTGTTTTCTCTGACAGATCTTTGCACAACCCTGAGCGCCAACAAAACATCAATTTTTCCCCAATCTGCTTTCTAGCTTCACTCTGCATTTTATCCGCATTAGAACTCTTCTCATTTTTAGTTTGCACTTCTAAACACTAGCTCATCTGGCTTATTTAGCCTTATCCTTCATTTCCATATCAAATGAAACCATGCAATGAGTCGAGATCCAAAGGTCCACCCACATCTGGTTACTAATCATTTCTAGCAGACGACTGAATGCTAAATCCAAACTGTTTAATATGCAGTAACAATCAGTTACTTATTACCTATGTGAATTGCTTTAACTTTATCCTTCTTGTTCAGTTACCTAGTCTACCTATTTTGGGCCTAAAATATTATGATTTCCCATGATTATCGCATTGAATTTCCCTGCAGCCTCCTTTGTTTGACTGAACAATTCACTATTTACCTATTCAACTTCAGACAGCAGTCAATATCAATTGGCAACTTTTATTTTGCTGCCCTTTTCATTAATTAATTTACAGTTTGCTTCGCCATCTGCTCTTGTCATGTTATTTCCAGTCCTATGTAGTTATTCTGTCACTGTCCCACCATAATGATACTTTTTCCTACATAGCAGAGTAGCTCTATGTTTGCAAAACATTCTACTCATGGACAGCTTTACTTATGTCATTGCGTCCAACTATTGTTCTGAAAATGGTCAAGTCCTGCAAAAAAATAGATAGCATATCTGAACTGCATACCATCAACCACTGACAATGACACTGGCACTGAAGATATCATGCCAGACTACAATCACACATCCATGAAAAATTGAAACACTTCCACCTACAACAACAGATAGCAACACTACACAGTGAAGCTACACTACCAAATTGTAATAACTATACAGGCTCTAGTCCTGATTGTGTTGTATACCAACAAGATGGTACCTAAATTTATAGTAAAAAATATCTATCCATACTTATACACATTGCAGATAAAAGGGCTCCCATTCTTAAAATAAACTGCACTGCAGGAATTCAAAGAGCCCTACACAGTCTCTTCCAACTCTGTGGCTACCATCATTTTGAAGGACAAGGGGAGAAGCTAGTTGGGAACACCACCACCTGCAAGTTCCTCTTCAAGCCAGTCACCATCCTGACTTGGAAATACATTGTTGTTCCTTCAATGTTGTTCGGCCAAAATCCCAGGTTCCCTTCCTGACAGTATTGCGGGTCTTCTGACAACACTGTACTGCAGAAGATAACTCACCACCTCAAGGACAACTGGGATTGGGCAATAAATGCTGGCAGAGCCTGTGAGGTTCACAGTCCCATTAGTAAATAAAAAGGAAAAAGGGGTGAAATGTTGCATTACGGAATTGATCCAAACCAGACAGGCCAATATTTTTAAGGCAGTTGCATGACTTCACAACATGTGATGTTCCAGTGTAAAGACATCCACCTCACATTCACTCACTCCCTCTGTAAAATGGTGTCAGTGTAGTTAGCTAGTTTTATGCATAATACAGAGTAACATCAGTAGACTGTATGAGATATGGTAGTACATCAGGAAGTTATTATTGTAAATGAACTTCAACATATCTGACTCAACAAGAACCCAAGTCCCTGCAGTTTATGTTCCATGGGCTAACATCCAGGAATCTACCAATCACATCAGCAGCCATGAGAACTGTTCCCTCGAGATCCTACAGTGGTAAGGCCTTCTGCTTTCTTCTTCCTTTTCCTCTTTCCCTTAGCAGCTTGCCTGTTCTGTTTCCTGTCCCCATCATCCTTTGATGTTATTCAGAAGTGGGACTGATACGACAGCCCCAAAACCTGAGAGATGCAATGCACTTAGTTGGCTTTCAGCGCACATAATATCTTCACAACACTCAAGATACTTACTGCTGACATCACAAACTGAACTGAGGAGAAGGAGAAATCACCATGCAAAACTTTGTCAAATTTCGGAATTCTCTACCGTACAGGGTTGTGGATGTTCCATCATTGAATACAATTTATTTAAGGCTGGTTTAGACACATTTTTTTGACTCTCTCGGGATCAAAGGATATGGAGAGCAGGCTTGAAAGTGGAGTTGAAGCCCAAGATCGGACTTGATTGTGCTGAAAGGCAGGCTCAAAGAACCATAAGGTCTATTCTTGTACCTGTTTCCTGAGTTTGAGTTCACAACTCTTCCTTTTAGCCTGGAAAAACAAGTAGATTATCAAAAGCAACTCAGGTACAAGTTGGAAGGTTGTGTTTTAAATCTCTCAAGCGGAGGCATTTTGGTGAGGCGTATCTCTCACGCAGGTGGATCCATATTCAGTTGGGTATGTTTAAGAGAAGGCATTAATTAGTGCTGCCATACATGATGCCAGTTTTGACATTACATAAGCATTAGTTGCTGATTGACATCACGACCTACATAATTCTGGAAGATGAATGGAATACCCACATTATTGTCTGTATAAACATGGCAAATCACCATGGACTCTCTAGAACTGACGGAAACAAACCCCAACTACTTTTCAACACAACCGGTTTTTATAAAACAATGCTGCCGCTTCTGGGCCAATTTTGCAACCTATTTGTTTCTTGTCTCTGCTGTTTAGTATATCTGCATTATTATTGCTGCATTAAATTTATTGCTTTCTAAACTCGATTATTATACACTATATCTCCCTCATTCAGTAGTCTCTGGTCCAACAACATCTGTGGTCCAGCACTCTCAGTACTTCTGCTTTTCCCTAAGGCGGCATCAAGTAGCTCTGGATCAATCTTTATTCATATTATTGTTTGCAACACTTTGTGTAGTTTAGATCTCCTAAATCCGAGTTTTTTGGTGCCCAACTGAAAAAACATTTATCCACTTATAGATGTGATTAATACAAGTCAAGGTGAGATCGTCACTCAATCCTGGAACATACTATATATTTTGGATGGCTTAAAATATTTCATCAGGACTTCAGTCACTGACCGCAGGACTAAAGTGAGTAATTTGATTTTGATTTCTGAATGTTTTGACTCTAACATTCACCTACAGTGATCCAGCAAACTCTCTGGTTCCAAGGCTGCTGGTTTAGGGAAGTATAATCTCTAGGTTAATGTGCAACTGCTTTCATCTTCTACAACATTCTTCTTTTCAGCTGGTTTTCTACTTGTGGCACATTAAGAGAACAAAATCAGGAAAACTCATGAGTTTTAATGGGCACTCCTAGATTTACAACAGGAAAAGTAACTGATGAAGGGACAAAGCAGGCAACTACACCTTGAACATCATGTCTCCACCTGCTTTCACCTCAGAACTTGCAATTACGGACCCAGATGGGTGTTACTGTGTCTATCAAAAGAAAACCGTCATGATCAATTTCAACTGCAGGCAACTTCTACCACACAACTTTTTCCTTGTGACTGTGAAACACACTGAAATCTGTTTAATGCCTAGGTTTTGATTGAGAGGATACAGAGATAAATGTTTCCTCTTATGGGAAACAGCGTATTGAGAGGCCATAAGATCATTGTCAAGAGATCCAATGGGAATTCAGGAACAAAAACTTTTTTTCCCCCAGAGTGTTCAGAGTGCGAACTCACTATTACCCAGGAATGGTTGAAGCATTTAAGGGGAAGCTAAATACCCATATGAGTGAGAAGGGAACAGGATGGTTACAATCATAGATTCAATTGAGAAAAGATGGAGCTTGACTGGAGAAAAAATGTCATCATGGGCTAGAGATAGTAGGAACTGCAGATGCTGGAGAATCTGAGATAACAAGGTGTAGAGCTGGATGAACACAGCAGGCCAAGCAGCATCAGAGGAGCAGGAAGGCTGACGTTTCGGGCCTAGACCTTTCTTCAGAAAATGACCTGCTGTGTTCATCCAGCTCTACACCTTGTTATCTCATCACGGTCTACTTGAGTTGAATAGCCTGCTTCAGTGCCGTATATCCTACATAATCGTTCGTTACAAATGAACACTTTCAGATAAAAATTGGATGATCTTGTCTCCATCTCAACATTCCCTCTGTGTTCTGATGCCAAAAGGAGTATGCAAAAGGTGAAATTATAATTGAAAACAAACAGATGCAAGAATATCATTTAAACGAATAAATTGGCATTAAATGTAGATATCCATTTTGGAGCTCTAAACATCTGTCAAAACTAGCATGTTGCATGAGTTTACACACTACTGCAATCTCTCGATATACATGAGCACCACACTCACAGGCAGAGATGCACAAGGAGATTGCAGCTATATTAAAAAAAAATTATTGGAGGATGTCCATCCTCCCCCTTCTTTCTAACAACAGACAATGTTATTCCCACAGTGATCAACTGCATTAATTTGTGAACAACCGTGTTAATCCAAACAACTGAAATGTCATCTAAGTTGGTTTTGTGAACTCCCATGAAGAAGAGAATTTAAGGTTTTGAGCATGAAAGAAATTTGCATGTTGCGCATGATTTGGGTGGCTGTGGTATTTTGTCTCCATGATACCTGGTGACATAGTAAGATGAATTCCTGCACTGTAGGTCATCTGGCCTGAGAACAGTGCACACTAGCATAATGACAACAACAGAAAAACACTGCAATCATAATGAATTTAAAGTAATCATTCCTCTTTTTCTGAATGAAACAAAGCACCGTCAAGAATACGCATTCAACCACTGAATTCTATTCATAATTGCAGTGGTTAGACTGAGGATAAACCACCTCAGGAAATAATTAACTCTGAAAAAACTTTTCAGAAAATGTATTGTCCTAAAATAGGTATTGAATTGAGTCAGCACACTGTTGTTACCATCTGAAGTGGTGAACAGATTGCACAATTTTCTCAGCAAACAAATAATGGCAGATTATGATAAATGGGGATTCTCGATTGCATTGCAATACTAGGCTGAATGCCCATGAGAGTTAGGCTTAATCTGTTCCCTTACTCAAGTTCATAATCATTGTAAGAGATATCATCAAAAGAGATATCCTCTTTGCCAATGATATCCAATGAGTTACCTCTCAAGCTGAACGAGAAACAGTGACTGAGCCACTCAATTGGACAGTAAGCAGACAAATGTTATACTTGTTTCAGCACTGAGAACACTAATTCAAGAACTCTGTTGAGAAACATTAACCGTGCTGTTGCACATCACCTTCAATCTGTACAGGTACCAAGCTGACATCCATGACAAGTATTCAGTTCCTCGGTTTGATAATTGCACCTGACCTATACTATATAAAGACAAGTAGAAAAGAAAACTGAAAATGGCTGTTGGAAAGAGAAAGAATCATGTAAAAAAAAAAGTTCTTGTATCAACAATTTCAGTGTGAAGAGACAAACCCTACATCTACCTGATGATGAAATTATGCAGTTTTGCTGACATCAGAAGTCCAAAGTCCTACGGATGAATGGAATTCAGCTGATCCCATATCAGATTCTCCCTCATTTGATCACTGGCCAGGTTGTCAACATTCTGTAAAATCCTAACCATTTTGTTATTAACTGTAAATTAAATGCGTTTGGACAAAATCCAAACAGTCACTTATTACTTAAGAGTTTTACTTCAAACAATACCCACCAGAAAACTCTATTAAATCTTGGTTGACTCTCCTTTATATGTAGGTATTTTCTAACCATCTTGCTCAGAGATGTTATTACACACCTTTGGAGCAGGTCGGACTTGAATTCAGGCCTCCTGGCTCAGACCTGGGGAAACTGTACCACAAAGAGCCCTTCCTTTATGTATATGTTTCTTTTTTTAATCAACCTGTCCATACATGTTATGACACACCACTTAAAACTGTGCCTCCCTGCTCAGTCATTGCATCCCAAGACCCCTCCATTTTGTCTTTTACCTGTTCAAACATGCTGTGACACATGTCCAGGGCAGGGGGTACTTGAACCTGGGTCTCATGGCTCAGCGATAGAGTCACAAGAACCCTTTCTTTCTTTTATTTAATATATTTTTCCTGTTGAGAGATGTTATGTGGAACTGGAACCCAGGTCTCCCAGTCTAAGGTTAGGGACTGTATGTCTGTACCACAAGAGCCCCACAGTTATTTTCCTTTCTATACATATACATTATATACATATATAATTAATTAGCCTGTAAGCACCTGTTTACAATGTTACTTTTAAATCTTAACATCTAATTTTATAATAAGATGCTAAATACCTAAGAGATTCCTCTCTTTGTATTAAAAAAAACACAAAATTACAACAGGTTGTATGTTGTATTTTTATTCAATCTTTAAACTACATTCCACCCCATCTTGGAAAAAAACATAGATTACAACATGAATATTTCTTTACATTCACAATTATTTATAACACAAGGCAACCTATTTGAGGACATCCAGCAATTTTTCCTGCAAGTAATTCTTTTCGTAAAGCAATCTGATAGTCAATTACTTGTATCATTTTTTTAAAAAAAATTCCTTCCTTTCTTCTGTCTCTTTCGCACTTGTAATGATCAATCCTCAATCACTTTTCTGCAACACTCCTCGCTGAGTGGACATTATTTTATAAGATCATAAGCAATAGGAACAGGAGTAGGCCATTTAGCACCTCAAACCTGCTACACCATTCAAGAAGATAATGGCTGATCCAACTTTCTTCATGTCCACTTTTCCCCCCTTTCCCTGTACCTCTCAATTCCCTGACTGGTAGAAAATCTATCTGTACCAGCCTTCTAACCTGAACCTGGGGTAGGTACATTATGACTGTACCACAAGAGCCCTTAGCATTCTCCTTTACATTTGAATGGAATGAACTCGTTAGTTCACAACTTCTTTGCCTGGTTACATATAACTGCTAGGTATTTAGTATCCTATTAACGGTATTCAATACTAATAGACAACATCAATTTAACAGGCCAGATTTTGTCCGAAGAACAACAGTGAGGCTATTAATAAGCAGTAAATTGGACAATTGCTTGCATACAACCTACATACACACATGAGAGGATTCAAATCCAGATATTTCTGAGCAAGTTACAGTGCATTGCATTGCAAGAGTTCTCACCATTAAGGCATTGAAATCCCTATAAAACTGTAAATCTATTGCACTTAACCACTTAACATGTCAGAAAGGTTCGAACTGATGCACTCAGATGCAAGTACCTTTTGTAGTAGTGTCAGAAATCACAATTACTGCCGAAGAGACTTTCCAAAATGTTACTTTAGAAAAATGAAATTTAACTACTTCAGAATTTAGTTTCTGTTCTAATTAGGTTTACAAAATAAAGTGTCTTTGTCTTTCTTTACTCTCTTAATCCCATTTGTCCTCCCCTCTCTAATTGCTTTGTTGTGCATGATTTAAATCTAATTTATATTCCCCAGTTTATAATATGCACAGTTATCTGAGAATTCTACAATTTGATAGTTGATTGGCCATATTGTTCTTTGCCCTGCTTGCACATGCCACTGTTCTTTTTGAGAGGGCACTGAACTAGATCAATTTCCTGACTGCAATCAATTTCTTCTCAAAAACCTGTAAAACGTCCCTTAGCAGGCGAAAGTACATTGAGCAATGAATGCTGTTCCTTCACTTACTGCAAAATCTGAGCCATTATCTTAGGTTTATGGTGAAATTGAAGAGCTAGACCAGTCAGATACTAAAAAAAAAATCATGCCATACAATAAGTAAGTATCATGCAACATAAGCCCTTGGCCAAGTTGTCATCTGAATTAGTTTTGATTGCCTTAGGGAGAGTGGAAGCGGTGGTGAAGATATGCTCAGATTTCTTGATTAATCCTGGGTTTTTAACTGCTTTATTCCTTCTGCCAAAACATGAGCTGGTAGGGAATGTCTCAACCTATTTCTCTGTTGAATCTCTGTCATTTGTATTTACAGCCATCGCTTGGACCTTGTCATCTCACATGTCTTCTCTACTCCCATTATCTTTAATACACAGACAAGGCCAGTTACAAACATTTTCTTGCATTCCCTGATCCTCTGCAACATTCCCCTGGAACATACTCTGCAAGTCACTTACAGAAATTGTTTTAAACTACCGACTGAGTCCAGATGGAGTTCAACCACTCTGTTCTACCAGATGTGGGCTTCAGTTTATTGCAGGGGACCGATGTTTTTGGCTGCATCTTGGCAAGGGTGGAGGGGCAGATTTGGGTCTGAAGTTGCCACTGCCCATGGACCAGGGTGGAGCCTGGTCTGCCAAGCTCCAAACCAGCTGGCCCCCTACAAGCCAGAGAAGGAGAGGGACTGTAAAGCTCAGGGGTGCTGGGCATCCTGCTGCTGGGATGGGTGAATCCATCATGTCTGGATGAGTCCTCAGAGCAACAGCATTTTGTCAGGTGCATTTTCAGGCAGTGGCTGGATCATGGCCAGCATTAAGGGCAGCACTGGCAGGGCTCTGGGTGTGGAGCTCCTGGTTAACTCCTCTGGCGGCAGTGTGGCATGGCAAAAGGTCACATGACCAAGAGAGAACGGTCACTCCAAAACGGTGCCAATTTAGAAAGGCAATGAACATTATGTGCTATCATAAACAACCTTATAATGAATCTCAATGATATTGCCAGCCTGAATAATTTACTACATTTAAAGTGGAAAAAACTAAACCAAGTGAATTTAAACATGTAAGCACTTTTGTCTTAGTGCTAGAATCACTCCAAATTATTTGCTTTTTATCTTTTAGTTTCACACCCATGCTAACTCTAAAATGTATAAATGTGTATTAAATGTATTAAAACCTCAACTTAACATTGTAGGACAAAACTTCACGCCATTCAGTAATAAAAATGAGACCAATAGATACGCCAAATTAAACAGCAAAAGGATAAAGTATATCAGCTCAATTTCAAATGTTTTGATTACTTTCCCTATTAGCAGAAGAATTGAAGTCTATTTGCATGTAGTCAGATCAAGCTTCTGCCCTTAATCCATTGGCTTTCTTGCAGTTGGAATGAATAAATTGCTGAAGTATTGCCCACAAAGACATGGACCATAGACAGATATGAAGAAAAATAGAGGTTTTCTTTCTAATTGCTATTTAAAATTTCTTTAGGTTGTAAATTGTGCTGAAACAAGGAAAAGTACCTTCTACATACATCAATCAAAAGGAATCTTACTCCAGTAGTTCAGAAAGGCAGTGGCATAGTGGCATTGGCACTGGAACACAGAGTTCCTCTGGGTGTTCCATTTGCTCACATAGTCCAAAGGTGTGCAGGTAATGTGGATTGGCAATACTAAATTGCCCTGTAGTTCTGGGGATGTGCAGGTTAGGTGAGTTAGGCATGGTAAAGTCCAGGTTACGGGGATAAGGTCAGGGACTGTGTCTGGGTGGGATGCTCATTGGAGGGTCAGTGCAGACTTGATAGCTGAATGGCCTATTTCCATACTGTAGGTGTTTTATGATTAATATGAATTGTTCACCAGGTCCAGCCAACATGTAGTTCTAGATATGGAGAACTGACTCTTAACTACCCTCTGAATTGTCCTTGCAAGCTACTCAGTTGTATCGAGCTACTTACCTTCTGGTATTGACTAAGGCTCTGGAAGCAACAACAAACCAGTTGACCATGCAAAATCTTTCATACTAACATCTGGGATTAGTGCCAAAATTGTGAGACCAGTCTCACACACTGGTCAAGAGCCTAACATAGCCATGCTTACAGAATCATACCTTACAAACAGACAAACAAACAAATAATGTTCCAGACTTCACCATTGGTTCCTAGCAGATGTTGTGGCACAATGCATTCAGTCAGGAGGGAGTTGCTCTGGGAGTCCTAAGGATTGATTCCAGACTCCATGGATTCTTTTGGCATCAGGTCAAACGTAGGCAAGGAAATGTCTTGCCGATTATTACCTTCCAACCCTCTCAGATGACAAACCTGTGCTCTTCCAGTTGAACACCATTTGGAAGATGCACTAAGAGTGGCAGCAAACACACAGAATATACTCAAGATGGGGAACTTCAATGTCCATCACTGAGTCACTCAGTAGCACTTCTACTGACTGAGCTCTCATTGTCTTAAAGGACATACCTGCTACTTGAGCTCACCTTCATCAATCTACTGGCAGCAAATGCATCTCTCCATGACTCAATGAGAGTGATTGCCAAACAGTCCTTTGAAATATTATCTTCACATTGGGCATACCCTCTATGGCATGGTATAGCGTTGACACTCTGTGCTGAACAGGATAGACTTTGAACTGATGTGGCAATTCACAACCGAGCATCCATAGTTGTTCTGGTCCATCAGCATTTTGAAGCCCTATCTGTAACCTCGTGGCCCACAACATTCCCCACCTTACCATTACCATCAAGCCAGGAGATCGATACTAATTCAACGTGCAGGATGGCATGCCAGGAGCAGCACCAGGCTTTCCTAAAATTGGAGTTCAATCTAGTAAAGATACAACACAGGACTACTTGCATGCCAAGCAATGGAAGTGGCCATGCAGTAGGTAGAGCTAAGCAATCACAATCAACACATCAGATTTAAGCTCTGCAGTTCTGCCACATCTGTTTGTGAATGATGATGGACAATAAATCAAATCACCGATGAAGGAAGCTTTACGAATATCCCCATCCTTAGTAAATGGGACAGCTTTGCACTTCAGTGCAAAAGACCACACTTAAGCATTTGTAAGCATCTTTAGTCAGTAATACCAAGTGGACAACCCTTCAATGGCCTCCTTCTGAGGTGTCAGATGTCAGTCAGTTCAATTCACTCCACTTGGTACAAGAAATAGCTAAAGGTACTGTATACAGCAAAGGCTATCAGCTGTGACAACATTCTGGTCATATTACTGAAAACTTGTGCTCCAGAAATAGCCACGCTCTGAGGCAAGCTATTCCAGTACAGCTACAAAATTCCCATCTACCTGACAACGTTGGAAAATCACCCAGGTGTATCCTATACATAAAAAGAACTTAATAGGCCAGCCAATTACCACCCAATTGGTCTTTTCTCTATCGTCAAGAAAGGGATTCAAGGAGTGAAGGTGAACGACAGTGCTATTGAGCTGTACTTACTCAAAGTTAGCCTGCTCATTGAAACTCAGTTAAGTTCTGCCAGGCCCAACCAGCTCCTTATAGTTTCGGTTCAAACATGAAACTGAACAGAACAGGGGAAGGGAGGATGACTGCCCATGAATTCACAGCAGCATTTAACAGAGTGAGTCATCAAGGATACCTTACAAAACAAGTCAATGAGAATCAGGGGAAGCCTCGCCACTGGTTGAGTCATGTCTCACACAAAGGAAGATTGTTGTGGTTCAAACTTCACTACCCAAGTTCAATTCCTGCCATAGCAGATGGTGGAATTTGAATTCAATTAAAAAAAGTAATCTGGAATTAAGAATCCACTGATGACCATGAAACCATTGGCAATTGTCAGAAAAACCCATGTGGCTCACTAATAAGCTGTGGAGAAGGCAATCTGACGTCCTCATCTGGTCTGGCCGACAAATGACTTCAGACCTACAGCAATGTGGTTGATTCTCAACTGCCCTCTGAAATGGCCGAACAAGTCTCTCAATTCAAGGGCAGCTAGGTCTGGGCAATATAAAAAACAATCTGGCCAGCCATCAAGCCTTAAGGGCATTAAAAAAGTCTACAGGCTCTCCATTGTCTAACTTGCTTGTTACCTCCTCAAAGAATTCTAACAGATTTGTTAGGCATGGCCTCCTTTTGACAAAGCTGTGCTGACTCAGCCCTATTTTACCATACACTTCCAAATACACCGTAATCTCATTCTTAAGAATAGAGCTGATAAAATAGCAAGCAACATCTAAAATCTTACCAACAAGCAAGGTCAGGCTAATTGGTCTATAATTTCTTGTCTTCTGCTTCCTTCCCTTATTAAATAGGGGTGTTACATTAGCCAGTTTCCAGACATCTGGGACCATCCCAGACTCCAGTGATTCCTGAAAGATCGCCACCGATGCCTACACAACCACCTCAGCTATCTCCTTCAGGAGTCTGGGATGTAATCCATCGGATCTGGGTGATTTATCCAATTTCAGATCCCTCAGCTTCCCTAGCACCTTCTCTTTAGTGAAGGCCTCTACACTTACCTCTGTCCCTGATTCTCTTGAGGTTCTGGTATGCTGCTGGTAAGGACAGCAGGTTTTCTTCCATACAGGACATTAGTGGACGAGATTGGTTTTTAAGGCACTCAATGTTGGGATAGCAATGGAATTGGCACAATGGCTCAGTGATAAGCACTATTGCCCCACTGCACCAGGGATCCGGGTTTCATTCCAGCCTTTAGTGACTGTGTAGAGTTTGCATGTTCTCCCCAAGTTTGCATGGGTGTCCGCCAGGTGCTCTGGTTTCTTCCCACAGTCCAAAGATGTGTAGGTTAGGTGGATTGGCCATGCTAAATTACCCCATTGTGTCCAGCGATCTGCATGCAAGGTGGGTCAGCCATCGTAAATGCATGGTTACAGAAACAAGGTGGGGGCCAAGGTCTGGTTGGGATTCTGTTTGGAGGGTCGGTGCAGACTCAGTGGGCTGAATGGCCTCTTTCCACTCTGTAGGGATTCCATGATGCTATGAATGGAGTTTCGTGGTCACCAGTACTGAGACTAGTTTTCAACTGCAGATTTTCTTTATACATTCTGCCAGATGCTGAGATGGGATCTTTTTATTAATTCATGGGACATGGGTTTTGCTGGCTGGGCAGTGTATATGTCTAGTCATTGTGGCAGTGGTGAGCTGCCTCTTGAAAAGCTTCAGTGGGTTTTATGTAGGTATACTTTCAATGACATTTAGGGAGGGAGTTCCAGGATTTTGAGCTAGTGACAGTGAAGATATGGCAATCTATTTCCAAATCAGGATGGTGAGTGGCTTGTAGGGGAACTCACAGATGGTGGTGCTACCATGCATCTACTGCCCTTGATCTTCAGATGATAGTGGTCCAAGATCTGGAAAGTGCTGTCTGAAGAGACTTGAAGAGCTTGTAGATGGTACACACTGCAGCTAATGACTACCGGTGGTGTAGGGAGTGAATGGTTGTGGATATAGTCTTCAGCAAGTGGGCTGATTTGTCCTAGATGGTGTTCTTGAGCGTTGTTGAAGCTGCACTCATCCATGCAGGTGGAGAGTATTCCAACACATTCCTGACTTATGCCTTACGGTGGAAAAGATTTGAAGGGTCAACAGGTGAGTTACTAGCTGCAAGATTCTGAGCCTCTGCCCTGCTGTCATACCAACAGTATTGATATGGTTAGTCCAATTCAGTTTCTGGTAATCATAGGATGTCGATAATGGAGTATTTGGTGATAATGCCACTGAATATTAATGGTGAATAATTGGATTCTCCGCTGTTCAAGGTGGTCATTGCCTTGCGCTCGAGTAACATGAATGTGGCTTTCCACTTGCCAGCCCAAGCCTGGATACTGTCAAGGTCTTACATGAATGGTGCTGAACGTTGTGCAGCCATCAGTGAATATCCCCACTTTTGACCTCATGAATGGAGAGAAATTCATGGGTGGCGCTGCTAAATATGGTTGGACCTAAGACACTGTATTGAGGATCTCTTCAGAGAGGTGCCACAGAGTTTTCCCTTGATTTCTGCTGACTCTAGTTTTGCTAGGACTCCTTGATGCCACACTCAGTCAAATGCAACCTTTATGTTAACGGCAGTTACTCTCACCGTTTATCTGACCCCATGTCCACAAAGCATGAGCCTGGGCCTCTAGATTACCAATGTAATGACATGACCATTCTATCTCCTCTATCATGTGACAATGTGTCCACCACAGTTTGTTCAGAGATAGTGGGAACTGCCGATGCTGGAGAATCTGAGATAACAAGGTGTAGAGCTGGATGAACACAGCAGGCCAAGCAGCATCAGAGGAGCAGGAAAGCTGACGTTTCAGGTCTGGACCCTTCTTCAGAAAAACAGTTTGTTTCTTTCTTTCTATATATTCAGCTGTGCGTCAAATTTTAAATGTTATCTCTGTCCTTTTGATCAAATCTTTGTGTAGTAATTGTAACGAGGTCAGCCAGCTGGTCTTCATAGAATATGAGTTCCCTGATTTGGGCTGTTACAGTGGTCCAATGAGGGAGCCCTGGCTGACATATCAAAAGAAGAGTGTCAGAGACTCAGATGAGCTGTGCCAGAGACAAGGACTTTCCATGTGTAAATAAATGGTGACTTGGTGACAGGATACCAGCCTCTATGGAGTTATTTCACTTCATTAGTTCGTTAGCATTCATCACAGCAACCAAAAATTTGTTGTCTCAGTTGTGAACAGATGTTGCAAAGTATAGTCTTCATATTTCTTGCAAATCCAGGTAGCAGCTAATTCCTCTGTTTTCATTGTTTCAGTCAAAAAGAACAATATGTGTGATACACCAATCTATGTTTACCATGCCCCTTGAAAAATACGGCTCCCAATCCAGTTTATGATGCACATGGCAACATTTGTTGGCAGTTCTGAATAAATAATGAGCCAATAATGGGTCAAATTGTGTGGTGAAATGAACTTTACCTGTTCCTTCCAAATGACATCAGTTGACTGTACCTGGGCTTACCTCAGCAACTGATAACAGTCGGACTTAATTCCCTTGCACAAAATTATATAAAAACTTATTCACTTGACTCAAAGTGTGAACATTCTATGGAATTTCAAGGAGGTGAAGATTCCTTAGTTACTTTGTTTTAGTGAGGATCCGTACTGATCCCAGCTGCATGCACAGTGTACCCTCGAAACTTAGTTGTTGGGTATGCCATCTCAAATTTATAATCAATGCTAATTCCTGCTTTAAATAAGTACTGGAATCATGCTCTGTTTTAGTGGAACCAGCAATTAGAATGTCTTCTATGTGGCAGATTATTCCCTTCAATGCCTCAAGATCACTTGTTGTCAATGGCTGAAAAATCATAGGTGCAAACAGGATTCAAATGATGTAGTTGATTAAAACACTGTGTTGTAAAGGTTGTAAGTCATTTCCACTCCTCATCCAAAGGTAATTGCCAAAAGTCACTATTCATTTCTAGCTTAGTGAAAGTTGAACTCTTTCCCAGCTTTACCGAACTCACATCCACAGATGCCAGTTGGTGAATCCTTCTTCCAACAGCTGTGTTTAACTGCGTGATATCTACATAGATTCTCAGTGATCCATTTTGTTTTGGTACTGGAATGACCAACTTGTAGGCTTTGTTACAGCTAACATAATGCCTTGTGATAATATGGAGTCCAACTCTTGCTTTATCTTCTGTAAAAGTCAGCGAGAATTTTTTCTTGGGATAAATAAACACATAGTCTTGGCTTTTCATTGTAAAATGACTTGATTAGTTGGTTTCAGCTTCCCAAGTCCTTTGAACAATTGTACAAATTCAACACTAAATTCTTTAAGCTTCCCTTGGCATTCCAATTCCTCCAATTTGTAAACTAGTTGTAGATCTGATAAGTTCTTCCATTTGAAAGGGAACAGTCAAGATATTGAATTATGTATACGATTTCAGTGATATTACTCTTTTATAATCTCAAGTGTGGCAGTCATTTTGCTGTAAACAAGGTTCTGTGTTGGAAATAACCAAAAGTCCAACTCCAACACCAAATGTCTATCAACTACAGTTCCTGCAGCCCAACAGCTCCCCACTGACCCTTCAATCTCCCATATGAATTGCATCTCTCTGTTAATAAAACCTGCAATTTCTTGGATTTTGCTTCCACATTTGTGGATTTTTCTTTTAGTTTCTGAACTGGGAGTTTCTTGCTGTGACACATTACTTTAAAACAAACAGGTTGCAGGGCTGGATGAACACAGCAGGCCAAGCAGCATCATAGGAGCAGAGAGGCTGACGTTTCGGGCCTAGACCCTTCATCAGATGA
>NC_063333.1:57196270-57249969 GCF_021869965.1 Rhincodon typus | reverse complement strand
GACCCTTCATCTGATGAAGGGTCTAGGCCCGAAACGTCAGCCTCTCTGCTCCTATGATGCTGCTTGGCCTGCTGTGTTCGTCCAGCCCTGCACCTTGTTGTCTCGGATTCTCCAGCATCTGCAGTTCCTACTATCTCTGATTCAACTTTAAAACAAACCTTGTCTCTGTAGGAATGGCGCTCTGCTTTTTCAGTGGAACAATTTCCGTGTCAGTGCAGCATCTTCCCTTCATGTTTAAAACATTAGTTAGGATGGTTACCTGTGTGCGTTCCCTTTTTTAGTGCGCACAAATTTCCCTCTGGAGACAGGCAAAATACACAGAGTCAGTCTCTCTTCACTGCTAAGTCTTCCTGTCACCTTGAATTAATGCATGGCTTTGTATTCTAACAACTTCTTGCCTGGTCATTTGTGCAATCTTCAAAATATCCAGTCATCCCTTAACTAAAAAAAATGTCTGATGAGGCTTCACTGTAAATATTGTTAAAAGCAGACAAGAGGCCAAAACCCTTCATCTTACTCATCAGGACCAGGATGCAAGAAACAAACTTGAAAATAGGGACAATGATATATCCAGCAACGGAAGAGTGTGTTGGTTAGTTAGGCCGTTGTTGGCTTGGAGATGCAGTAAGAACAGTTAACTGTCAATCTTATTTCAGTTATTGGAAGTCTGAGGCCCTTTTTATTTCCATTCATTAAAAAACAAAGAAAACTATAGCACAGGAATTGGACCTTAGGCCCTCCAAGCAGGCACCGACATGCTGCCCGTCACAACTAAAACCCCCTACCCATCCGGGGACTGTATTCTTCTATTCCCATCCTACTTGTGTATTTGTCAAGACGCCCTTTAAAAGTCACTATTGTATCTGCTTCCATTACCTCCCCCAGCAGCGGGTTCCTGACACTCATCACCTTCTGTGTTAAAAACTTGCCTCGTACATCACCTTTAAACCTCGCCCCTCACACCTTTGACCTATGGCGCCTAGTAACTGACTCTTCCACCCTGGGAGAAAGCTTCTGACTGTCCACTTTGTCCATGCCCTTCATAATCTTGGAGACATCTAACAGGTCGCCCCTCAACCTCTGTCGTTCCAGTGAGAACAACCCAAGTTTACCCAATCTCTCCTCATAGCTAATGCCCTCCATACCAGGCAACATCCCGGTAAAGTGCAAATATATGTTTAAATTACATTTGTCTACATAAAACAGAGTCCTGTGATTCTTTTTTTCTATTTGTTCATAGGATGTGTTGTACTGGCTAGGCCAGTATTTATTGCCCATTCCTAAATGCCTGCTCCTGCTTCATCAATGACCTTCCCTTCATTATAAGGCCTGAAGTGGGAAGGCTCGCTGATGACTGCACAATGTTCAGAATCATTTGCAACTCTTCAGATACTGAAGCAGTCTACGTCCACATGCAGAATGACCCAGGTTGATAAGTGGCAAATAACATTTGCAGCACACAAGTGCTGGGCAATGATCATCTCAAACAGGTGGGAATCTATCCTTTTCCCCTTAACATTTAATGGCATTACCATGACAGAATTGCCCTACTATCATTATCCTGGGGTCTGTCATTGACTAGAAACTGAACTGGACTATCATGTAAATACTGTGGCTACAAAACTTGGTCAGAACCTTGGAATTCTGCAGGGAGTATCTCTTGTCCTTTTTCCCCAGTACCTGTCTACCATCTATAAAGCAAAAGACGCAATACTGTCCATTTGTTGAGATGAACATAGGTCCAAAAGGGACCAAATAGGTCAAGCAGCTTGACGCCATCCAGGACAAAGCACCTTGCTTAATTAATACTCATCCACCCTTTTTAATACTCACTCCCTTCACCACCATTTCACAGTGGTAGGTAACTATGTGTATTATCTACAAGACACAATGCAACATATCACTGAGGCTTCTTTGGCAGTACCTTCAAAACTTGTGACCTCTACTGTCTAGAAGGACAAGGGCAGCCGATGCATGGGAACACCACCCACTGCAAGTTCCCCTTCAAGTCACACACCACTCTGATTTGAAATCAAAACACTGTTCCTTCACTGTCGCTGAGTCAAAATCTTGGAACTCATTTTCTAACAACATTGTGGGATTCCCAGATTCTAAGAACTGCAGCAGTTCAAGAAAGCCCACACTCTCCAGGACATTTGAGGATGGGGAATAAATGCTGGCCTAGACAACAATAGCAAAAGAAATGCACAGGAACGTGTTGTATGAAGACAAAAGTAATTCATACATACATTGCACCCCTTTTTTATTGGAAATAAAAGGAAATACAGGGCCTCCCAATCTCTGCAGTATTTCCATGACAATACCATTAACAATCAGAGTCTTCCTGCCTAGTCTGAGAACTGAAGTTGATAGTTAACTGTTTCTGCTGCATCTTCAATCCAATGATGGCCTGTCTTATCAACACCGTCTCATTCCGTGTTAATTGGCATCTCTTATCGAGACTGTTTCTGTTTCCAGGTCCAGATGAGTGCAAGACAAAAACTTTCACTTTTGCAATGTTTAGCAATGTTTTAGTTCTGTACTAGCAAGTAATGCATGTCTTATCCAAGACAGCACAACAATTTGGTCCCACATTAATTCTTATTTTAAATTACCATATTTACAATTTTCTGCCAGCTTGTTTAAGTTAACTGGGAGACAGTCTCAGTCAGAGATAGGCAGGTTCTAATTTGATATTCACTTTCTTGTTTTGTAAATATATTAATTCTGCTTAAAAAAAAGTTCTGAGGGAGGGTCACGGGACCCGAAATCTTAACTCTGTTTTCTCCTCCACAGATGCTGCCAGACCTGCTGAGCTTTTCCAGCAACTTTGTTTTTGTTCCTGTTATTAATTCTGCTTGTTTGTTTAATAAAATCAGAGTTTTCTTTGCCTCTGAAACATCTGCCTCCAATGTTTTTATTTCCACCACACCACATTCTATACACAAGCACAGTGTCAGAACCAGGGAGCTGGTGAACAGTGAACCAGGCAGCACTCCCTACATTTGTCTAAGTTATTAATAAAGGAGTCAAAAAAGAGTCACTCATTAGGTGCACCAATTAAATTTCATTCAGTCAATAATAACAGTTCTCAAAAGACTGAAGATAATATTGAATGTTTTAACTATTTTGTCATATGGACCTATATCCTCATCAATCCTTTGCTAAAGAGGAAATATCAGTGCTACTATCAATAATGTAGGAAAGAGTACTGATCTATCTACTCCTGATGTGGTAAACTTGCAGTAGCTGTTTAGCCCCTGTTCATCATGGTTTGAGCTTGCAAAGTGTGTGAAATACTCTGGTATGGATCCAAATGATCTTCATTTGGAGCAAGGCATAAGACAGAACACCAAAGATGAGCGGTTTCAATGCCTCACTGGGTGTTTTCCCTTTTCATAGTTGTGACATCTACCTTTCCTGGAGGATTACCTTTGGGTCCAAATAAGACCACTCTCCTTTAATGAATCTGTTCCAGAATGAATTATAACTCTTCAATATCAAAACGTTGATTTTTATGCCCATTATCACCACCACAACATTCCTTTTTATCGGGCCAGTCACAGTTCTTTGAGAGCACCATCCTCACTCAACTGTGCTTTAAAACAGTTCTCTATATAGGTCTTTCCTTTTGACAGTAGCCTATACAAAAACAGAAGGCAAGGCTTCCTATCACAAGTCATTGTTCAACATACCCCACATGATGTGCGTCCACAGCTTGGGGATGTTCAGGTTGAATACTGCTGGGACTGTAACATGGACACTTTTAAGTCAGCAATCTCTTTTGCTGCTTTTCTATGGCCCAACTATTATGTACCTACTCTATAATCTGTCCATCTTTCCCAATAAAGCAACTGCTGCAATCCAGCCGGCACAGAAATTTGCTTACCTCAAACAGTTGACCTTCCAACAGATCTAATATCTTGATTTATTTGCTCAGCTGTGCTTCATAAAAATCCCACATATTTCTTTTAATATCAGTATGGAGCAGTGAGCCAATGCAGTCTCCGCTCATAGCCCCTGTAAATTCACTAAGAAAGCTGCCAAGTGCAACATTATTACAAAAGAGCATCAGCTGTTATCTTCCTCATTGTCAAGATGTCATCCCTCCTGGTCTCAGCTTTATTTCAAACTTCTGTCTCCTCTTGTCTCTTGTATTCTGATAGTATAGTTGTTAGGTTGACAAGAGAGAAAGCTGAGCTTTATTCTTATTTGCTCCCATAAGGCCCTGGTGTCTCCCTGATCATCCAGCTGTTACTTCGGCCAGATGATCCCTATCTAAGCACAAGAATCTAATTTTTCCTTTTCACAATCTTTCTTGGCTATTCTGTTTTAAATCATTACTCCTTGGAACTGTCCTTCTTTCTTTTTCATACAAGCTGAAAATCGGCCATCAAACAGCCAGTTACTTTCCCTGTGTCTTCATGTCGAAATTAAGACTCATCACCTTATCTCTTGTTTTAATTCATTCTCATTTCAAAGCATTAAAACTGTGCAGCTAATGTTTATGGCTTTGGATTTCTCCCAATGCTTTTATGGAGAGGCAGTTTCTGCAGTAGATCAAGTCTCCTCAGAACTGAAGCCTGAACTCCTAGGCATATCCTTCATTAGAACATAATGGAACAAAGACCACATGGGATAGCCACCATATTCTTCCAATATGAAGTAAATACCAATACTGTTAGATAATTATTCTCAAGTTAAACATAATAGTCAGACTTAATTACTGCTAAGATAATTAAGCAGAGGTAGAAAGACACAGTAAGTTAATATTTTATGAATAAAATATCCATTATCTTTCAATGTTATTCTATAATCAAAGAACATGTCTATGATTTGTAAACAACAGATTCTGGACTCTATTTCTTAAGAAAGTTTCTTAAGAAAGGCTTGTCTCAATTTCAATTCAAGCTGTTTCAAATATATATTTATACTTAATATTTATAAATCGTAGATAAAGTATGTTGCTGAATCTCTCGGATTATTAAATCCCTTATCTCCTTATTTATGTTACCTTCAGGTATATAAGGCCCAAACGCAGGATTACATGGTCAATACTTCCTCATTGCGCTCGTCTTTTATAGCCTGACTAGTATGACACATAGACATATCTGCAACCAAATTTATGACAGTCAGCCGCATATCAACAGCGATCTACAGAGTAATACTTCTGAAGACACTGTTACAGAGCTTTTAATAGAGGCATACAGCATGGAAACAGACCCCTCAGTCCAACTAGTCGACGCTGACCACGTACCCAAACCAAATTAGTCCCACTTTCCTGTATATGGCCCATATCCCTCCAAACCTTTCCTATTCATGTACTCATCCAACTGTCTTTTAAATGTTCTAACTGTACCTGCATCCACTACTTCCTCTGGCTGTTCGATATGAACCATTGTGTAAAAAGTGTTGTCCATCATATCCTTTTTAAATCTTTCTCCTCTCACATTAAAAATACGCCCCCTAGTTTTTAACTCCTCCGCCCTATAGAAAAGACCCTTGTTATTCATCTTATCTATGCCCCTCATGATTTTACAAACCTCTATAAGGTCGCCCTCAACCTCCGATGCTCCAGTTAAAAACTGTCCCAGCCTATCTGGCCTAACTCAAATCTTCCATTCATGGCAACATCCTGGTAAATCTTTTCTGAACCCTCTCCAGTTTTATATCCTTCCTACAGCAGGGTGACCAGAACTGCACACAGCACTCCAGAGACACCTCACCAACATCTTGCACAATCTCAACATGACGTCCCAGCTCCTACACTCAAAAGGTCTGTGCAATGAAGGCAAGTGTGCTAAATGCCTTCTTAACCATCCTGTGATGTAAATTTCAAAGAATTATGTACTTGAACTCCAAAGATCTACAACTGTTCTACAACTCTACCTCGGGCCCTACCATTAATTGTATAAGTCCTGCCCTGGTTTCTTTTACCGAAATGCAATACTTCACATTTATCCAAATTAAACTCCATCTGTCACTAATAGCATAGATAAAATTAACTCAATTTACACAGTCCTGGTATAATCTTTTCTAGCCTGGCTATCAAATCTAGTCTCATTCTCCTGATATTTCCTTGTATTCTGCTAAAGTTTTCTTTTGCACACGTATCTTTCTCAGTGGTGCTTTCTATTGTCTTGTCATAAAAGAAGCTTTCCATTTTTAATGTTCCATTTCCACTTAACACTGATTTGTCAACTAGTGAGAATTGACTTTTAGTCTCTGTTCTCTCAAAATATTTCATAATTCTTGAAAACTCCCAAAACCCTTCTTAACCTTTTGTGTAATAACATGCAACAATGAAACAACATGTTTTTTTCAAGCTTTCTTCCCAATATGAGCCAATTATTTCTCATGTAATTCCAGCGAACATTTATAATTTTCTTAATCAGGCAACACCAATCTTATGATGGGCAAGCTAAATGTATGAACATTACACCAACAATGGCACTATCAATATTTTACTAACTAATATCACTCCCTTGCTTTTTAACTCAATTTCTTGTGTATTAAATCCATGATAACATGTGTGTTTTCACAGTCTTTTCTAACTATGTTCATACTTTAAGGATCTATACATTTGCATTTCTGGATCACTTTGTACCTCCACCCAAAGTAACGTTTAATCCAAAAATGTACTATCTCTGTATTCAGTGGAATCGGCAATTTATACCCTTCTGAATTCTTCTTTATGCTCCAAATCCCCAATCTGCAATTAACAAACTTAATATCATTTCTCTTGTGACTCTCTCCAAATTGTGCTTCGATTTTTTTTAGGCCTCTCCAGATTGCTTTTAGACAAATTATTTATTCCAATATAGATAACTACCACAGGCATTTTTCAACTCCCTTCAATAAATAGCCTATCACCACTTTAGCAAACACAGCTTAGCTACAGTAATAACACATTCCACCTCATTATTTACTCAATTTACCTTATAAATTACTGCCTCTGCTGCTTATGGAGTCATCATTTATAAACCTTGTTTTGGCTGACGCTATTGCTCCCTTTTATGTTGTTTGTCATAATATATTTTCACAAAATAAAAATAGTCTTTGATTAAATCTATGCAGAAATATTTTGCAAATAGTGCAATGTGCTCCCCCTGAAAACAACAGAAACTAGAAAATGTTCCAGACAGATTCCTGCATTTGTTATATACCTCATTAGGTCCCAGGGCTCTCCTTCACAGAATAGAATTCCTACAGTGTGGAAAGAGGCCAGTCAGCCCATCGAGTCTACACTGACCCTCCAAAGAGCATCCCATGCACAGCCAGTACTGCCCCCTCTCTCTGTAACCTGGCATTTAGCATGACCAATCCACCTAAACTGCACATCTTTGGACTGTTGAGGGGAAACCAGAGGACCCAATGGAAATCCACACAGACATGGGGAGAATGCGCATACACCACAGAGTCACCCAAGGCTGGAATTGAACCTGGGTTCCTGGCACTGTGAGGCAGCAATGTTAATCACTGAGCCACTGTGCCACCCTGAAACAAATAAAAACTTAAACAATTGCTTAAGGAAGTACCAATGTAGTATCTGCTGAGAAACCTATTCTGGTTTCCTTTCTTCCAGCTTAATACAGGTAATGCTGAAATTGTATTCTTCAATTCTCACTAGGACTCATAACTCTGATCTTGAATCAAAACATCATTTCAGCTTCAGAGAGCAATCAAAGAATGATTGTATTACGTATAAATTCTGAAATCATGTTCTGACATGGATAAAATTCAGCTATTTGCCCAAAATTTCCTCATCCCACTGGCTTCAGTGCAACAGCAAATTAACTTTGCAATGTTAATGTTCACTTTTGAATATTTCCATAGCCTCCCCATGCTACCTCTTTAGCTCTATGTACCCATTCACAACCTGCTCAGACTTTGGTTTATACCTCGTCACCTGGAAATTCACTCTCCACATCCATCTACCTTCTCCTCTGCTTTCAAATATCCACTAAAACTTTTACCATCAAATGTGCTTTTTAAGTTCCACTAATTCTTCTCATTTTCCTCTCCTCTCCTGCTTGGCATGTACTTGTCTGACCTGTTTAATGTAAAACAGTTTGAGACGCTTCCTGCGTGACAAGACATTCTTGTTCACTTGGATTATGAAAAGAAATAAAAAATAACGTGCAATATGCATTAACTGAAAGAAGCAACTAAGTGATTTTTGCTTTCAATTAAGCTTTTGACCATTCCTTGAACGATGGCTCAATCTTAGCTTCTTTATTTCTTTGTTTTCTGTCATGTACTGCCTTCTACGTAACAATTTGGATCATTTACCACACTAAAGAACTAAATGAAAACAAGTTGCTACTCACTCTAACTGAGGAAAGCAGCTCATTACAATATTAATAATTGACAATAAAATATGAATCAATTTCTATTGAGGATTGTTTTAAGAGCTCTTACCTCCTCTCTTATTCAGTTTAGCATAGCCAGGTACATAGCTGCCTGACATCACAGATGAACTACTAAAGGAAGAGTGGGGAAGTGCGACAGTCAGTGGTTCATCACATTTCTCTGAAAAAAATAAAGACAATGACTTACTTGGTATCGTTTTTACAAACTTAAAGGTGGAAAGTGAATATACAGATTTCATCCCAGCGTAGTAAATTTATATAAGTAATTGTTATTTATTCAAATCTATGCTCCCCGACGGTTCATTTCTTCCACAATATGATTACACTGCTGAAAACATGACAAAGCAAGTTAAAAACACCACTGTATAACCAGAAGGCAACATGGTTGAAATATGGATGTATGAAACAGCATTGCAAAGATGTTTAAAGCTTCTTTGTTCATTTTTTAAACTCTTCTCAATACTAATAAAAAGCATTTTAGACTTAGGAAAATAAATTCAAATCCTAACTGTTTCAATCGCAAGGCAAAATGTGACTTTCTCCAGGTATGTTAAGAATATTATTTTTTAAGTGCAAATTTTTGAGGGAAGGTAAAGAGTGTGGATATTTGTATCAGCCTACAGAAAGAATGTAATGTCACATTTTCCCTGATGATCGAAGAGAGTCCAGAAAATGGGTGTAGGCAATATCAAACTATCTATTACAAGTTATCATGCACAACACCACCCACAATGAATAGAATATTGTCAACCTCCTTAAGGAAATAAAAAAGATGCTTGGTGTAGGAAATGGAAAACTGGCACTGTACCTAATCATCTGTTATTTTCAGATTAAGGCATAAGCGTTTGAGAACATTGAGGGATTTTTATTTAACCCATTCTATATCAGCCCAGGTATGCTTGATATTAACACTGGTAAAACAAATTGATAATTACTCAATTCCCATGCATGAAAACCTTCACTATTTTGCTTAATCAAGTACCAAAAACAGAACAAAACTAAATTTCCCACAATAATGCTTATAACAAAATGCTGGCTTATAATGACAATAGCATTATACAATATAACATACAAACATCATTTGGTAACAGTAGCACCTTGTTTAACACAGTTATCTATAAACAATCGAAGGATAATTACAGATTTTTGCTACCCATGAAGGAGGTTTGCAGATTTGTGGGCACTTTGTATTTGTACATGCTCACACACCAGCATTTGGGGAATTATAGACCTGGGTGCGTAAATGACCTTCAACAGATGACATAATGATATCGCTGGTCATAATATCAACTAAGATCAAAGGTGAATACCCCTCCATATTATCCCAGTTTTATGCTTTAAACATAACTTGTTGAGAGCACTCAACTATATTAGCATATATTTTGCATTTCCGACACCGAAAATGCTTTATAGCTTTCTGAACAAGATTGACAGTGTTGCATCATATTTTCAATAATTTAATTTTGAACAGTTTAGAAAGAAATTTCAATTCTTCCCTGATGGAGTGGCTAGGATAGGCTGAAAAGCCTTCTTCATTAATACCTATTGCCCAAACTTACATTCAAGCCTTAAATGACAATGGGGTATTAGGAGTTAAGAATTATGTAAGAGAGAAGAAATGTCAATCTACTTAATTATTTCTGGCCTAACAATTTACAGAAATCTTTTTTGTATCTAATACTTAATAAAAACAAGGATGGGTGCTCATAACCTTTAAAAAGACACCAATGTGAATTCAGAAGTGCCAATCTAACAAAAATGCTCAACTTTTTTCAAGAGGAGACAAAGAAAATTGACTTACAGAATTCGACATGCACACACACAGATTATCAATGTGAAAATCAGTCTGCATGTTTAGCGAATCAAGGAGATGTATTATTAGTTGTGAATCTCCAGAACCTGTAGATTTATACTGTTTGCTTCTCACAAATGGCATCTCACACTTAGCATTTGCATTATTTTTAAGTTCTTGCTGCTAACGTGCATTAAGAGGCCTAAAATCCACAACCAAAATTTTGGGCTCGAATCTAACAACACAAGTGCTTCAGTAACAATGTTTTAGTTATCAGTATTTTGCCAATCAACCTCTATTGCCCAGAAAAAGAATAGTTTGGCCACATCTGGAGTATTGTGTCCAGTTCTGGTCGCCTCATTACAGGAAAGATGTCGAAGCGTTAGAAAAGGTGCAAAGGAAATTTACCAGGGTGTTGCCTGGAATGGAGGGAAGGTCTTATGAGGAAAGGTTGCGAGAGCTAGGGCTTTTCTCTTTAGAACGACAAAGGATGAGAGGTGACTTGATAGAGGTGTACAAAATGATCAGAGGTATAGATAGAATGGACAGCCAGAGACTTTTTCCGAGGGTGGAGGTAGCTATTACGAGGGGGCATAGTTTTAAAGTGAGTGGAGGTAGATATAGGGGAGACATCAGAGGTAGGTTCTTTACTCAGAGAGTGGTAGGGGTGTGGAATGCATTGCCGGAGAGGGTAGTGGAGTCGGGCTCATTAGGGCATTTAAGCGGCTATTAGATAGGCATATGGATGATAGAATAAGGTAGGGGTGGAGGTTAGATAAACCTTAGGTTTAGGGTAAAAGTTCGGCATAACATTGTGAGCCGAGGGCCTGTACTGTGTTGTACTGTTCTATGTTCTATGTTCTAATTAAAAATTGTTCAAACTCATTCCTGTATGTAATAAATTATTGTAAGTGATTTTAAAATAAACATATTTAACTTTTGATTCTCACTGACCTCACTGTATCCTTCATAAAGTTACACATCAGGATTTATATACAATGTACCCCCCCTCTTTAAACAAACTTGCTGGAGCTATGATCAAACTGATGGTGAAAAGTTAGCAATTGATGGTCATGTTGGCAGGATTTCCCAACTGCACAGATAGAGGTCCATCTGAGGATACAGTGGGAATAAACTAGAAATTACGTTCCCTCAATAATGATGTGCTCTTCAGAGTGTGCCTCTTTCTTGAGATGTCCTTCTGGTCTTTTGTCTATGTCAGCTGTGCCCACCTTTCCCATGGAGCCTCCAGCTGATTTGACTCTCCAGTTTGCCCTTTTGCTTAGACAGTCTGCCCATCATCCTTAATTGGATGGGGCACCTAAAAGGGTGCCAGTTAATTGGTCGTCTTTAGTAAGATTGCCTGAATTATGCTCACTTGTGCAAAGTCTAGGTTAAGTCCCGTAAGTATTGGTAAACTCCATGCTTTATTTCTCATCCTTTCTTTATTTTTGTACCCAATTTAATTCGAATTCACTCTCTTCCACTGTTACTTCTTTTTCAAAATATAAATCTTGCCAGATAAGTAGATAGCTTTTGGTCATATCGGTCGCTAATGTACCTGTTGCCTTCTTGCCCTTGCCCCATATTGTCACCTGGCATGTCTAGCAAGTTTCAACCTGAAGGACACAGGAGAAAAAAAGAACTTATTGCATAAGGTAATGGTTCTGAAAGAATGAATGCAAAAGTTGCATTCGCTCCCCCTACCTAATGACGTCGCACCATCTTGACATGGAGAAACACAGTCTTGTACTAGGTCCCAATGAAGACAGACATAACATATCTGGGTCCTCATATTTGCAAATGTCACTAGATAACTAATCTTAATTGTATCCATTGCTGTCATGCAAAAATAAATTCACCATGTAAGACAAGAGTTTTCTTTTGTTAAAACTTTACAGTTGTCTATCCTCTACCACTGACAATTCGACAGGACCTTAGATTCAACATAAAGAGGACGACTGGTGGCAAAAAACCACGCCAGCTACCAGCTCAGAGTGGCTGGTACCCAGAGCACAATATGACATGGTGAGCAGCAGTGTGAATTCAAATTCCATTTGATCTCGAAGAAAATATTTTCAGAAGACAGTTGACTTTACGACTTTAGGAAAACGACTGCTTCAAGAAAACACAGCAGCTGAAATATGAAAACTATCATGGGACCAGCAACAAGACAAAAGGAGAATACCAGAAGAAGACCTTCACTTCAGAGCAAGTAAGGGGTACAAGGAAATATTGTGAACTAAGAGAAGAGTCAAAGCTAGCTTTATTGGTAACAGGCAGGGATCCTGGGGATCAAAGGCAATAACATTAGAGATCCCTGAGGAATGGAAGGCGGGTGGGGGGGAGCTTTGGCAAAAATGCCTTTAGCACCAGGGTGGGAAGGCAAGAGAGAGGAGAGCAATCTCACATCTCAAAAGTAGCATTGCTGCATCATGAGTAAGCTTCATGAGGCACAGCTTCAATGAACAGAGCAAGGAACAGAAAAATAATTTCTACTTGGGCCACTGTATTGGAAAAATCGCAAACTTTATTTAAAGACTTAAAAGGTAAAATTTATAAGAGTCGGTGAAAAAGTTCAATAGAAGAAGAAATTTTGAACAACCTTGGCATTTAAAAGATCGGTATATTTGTGACCTAAATCTTAAAAATCTCATGGTACCATTCCAATCAAGATAATTCGGCACTTCAAAGCTGTAGTTTGGGGTGGACCAGAAACACTAGCTTTTAGACGCTGCTACAAGGTGACAGGCACAAAACTTACTGTGGACCCAGGTGTATCTCAGTGCTGTTCAATCACTCTCTGTGTTCATTCACTTAGTGCCTAACTGCATGCTCACAGCATCCCAGCCCTGCTTTGCTATAACATGTCCTTTGACATCATGATGCTTCAACTGAAGTCTAAACATTTACAGTAGTGCCATATTAATTTGTTTAGCACACACCTACAGAGCCAGGCTGCTTGCCATGCTTGTCAGTAGTAATCAATCCATGGGGTGGTCAGCTTGGTGGATGGCGCAGTGAGATGCCAATCTCACAGCTCCAGCATATGCCAACTACTTGTGTGGCAAACACACTGAATGTTTTCTTCACCCAACTGGTCATGTGAGGGGTTGTCCTCAATCAGGTCAAGGGAGCTGCTATCAGATAGAGGATCTCCATACTGTCAGTGAAGGGCAGAGTCCATACATAGTCCAGGGGCTTGGTCACAATCATTCACTCACTTGAGGCAGTCACAGTCAGGGGATATATCTGACTACTGTATGGAGAATGAGCTATGGTCAGTCCTATATGTACATTACAAGCAGTCAGGGGAATCACATAACATGAGTCAAGGATCAGTGAGGACAGTGGTCAGGGGTCTATTCAGTCTTCTCTCAAAGCTGTCCATCAAAATTGGTCATCAGGCTGGATAGCAGTCAGTCCTTGGAGTCCATACATTGATGGAGAAGGGAAAGGAGAACTCAGGGGGAAAGGGATACTCTGCGGCGATGTGTAATGGATAGAGTGTGGAGTCATTTAAGGTTGGACGGGAAAAGGAAATGCATATGTTGGGCTGGGGACAAAGATGGCGATTGGAGGGGTGGAGGAATTGAGGTATACAAGGGAGGGGAAGTGATGCAGAATGAGAGGCATGGAAGGTAACAGGAAAGGGATGATTGACAGTGAGCACAGGGAAAAATACAGGACCACGGTGGCATCAGTAAAATGTATTGTCAAACATTTCATCAAGCCACATCAAAGTATTGTGTTTCAAATGCTGGTCACAAGCAATGGACAACATGTCAGAGGCCCCTGTAACTTGCACACTGAGGTCTCAGTAAAGCAAATTTTATCACCACTGACTTCCACAATGTCCAAAGGTTCAGTGGGCATGGAATCAATCCCCTCTACACCTTCACTGGAGTATAATGATAAAGGCTACTGAATGCAATGATAACATCCATCCTCAATAGGGAGCTGGTCTGGAAAAGGTTCAGACGCATGTCACAATACTACTATGTGCAGCACCTTGACTAAGTAGGTGGCCATCCTAAAAAGCCATAAGAACACCATAGATAGCTTTCCCTGTGAGGATGCTGCTCATCTCATTGTATGGAGGACGGTTTGCAGCCATTATCTGCAGGGCATGCCAACACTGACCCCTTGCCCAGCTAAGAACGTGTTCTCTTCCTTATATTTCAACATTGGTGCCTGCCAACAGGAATAATAGACCCAGCCACGGGTTGGACAGTTAATCACAATGCAGCAGTGCCTAGGCCCATCCTGACCCAATGGCTTTGAAGGTGACAACTGCTTTGACCTTCTTCCAGAGAGGACATGTGTGTGGGATCTCTCAGTCAACAACACACAAAAGCATCAGGACAGAGACCTGCACATCTGCCAATGTGGTATACTGCATCCGCTGTACCCGGTGTGGCCTCCTCTACATCGGGGAAACCAAGCGGAGACTCGGGGACTGCTTTGCAGAACACCTACGCTCGGTTCGCAATAAACAACTGCACCTCCCAGTCGCGAACCATTTCAACTCCCCCTCCCATTCCTCAGACGACATGTCCATCCTGGGCCTCCTGCAGTGCCACAACGATGCCACCCGAAGGTTGCAGCAACAGCAACTCATATTCCGCTTGGGAACCCTGCAGCCCAATGGTATCAATGTGGATTTCACAAGTTTCAAAATCTCCCCTCCCCCTACCACATCCCAAAACCAGTCCAGCTCGTCCCTGCCTCCCTAACCTGTTCTTTCTCCCACCTATCCCCTCCTCCCACCTCAAGCCGCACCTCCATCTCCTACCGACCAACCTCATCCTGCCCCCTTGACCTGTCCGTCCTCCCTGGACTGACCTATCCCCTTCCTAACTCCCTACCTACACTCACCTTTACTGGCTCCATCCCCGCCTCTTCGACCTGTTTGTTTCCTCTCCACCTATCCTCTCCTCTATCCCTCTTCTATCCGCCTCCCACTCTCTCCCTATTTATTTCAAAACCCCCTTCCCCTCCCCCTTTTCTGATGAAGGGTCTCGGCCCGAAACGTCAGCCTCTCTGCTCCTATGATGCTGCTTGGCCTGCTGTGTTCATCCAGCCCTGCACCTTGTTGTCTAGGACAGAGACCAATGCTAGTTGTGTAAGATCACATTGGTTCATTTTGTCCTGCAGGCCAAGTCAGTGCTGTAGCCCAAACCATTGTACTGACATAGCTTGCTTCCCACAAATGGGAATTCCTTCATACAGGGCACCGAGAGGGCCATATCACAACACTAAGTAATTCACTAATAGGAAAGGGTGCCATCCGATTAATGTGTCATGACTTCTACATCCTGGAGCACTTTCATGGACTTGCTGCATTTGAGGGTCCAGGAGCCTTCCAAGTCTGGGTTACTGAGATCAGGGGCTACTCCGTGTGACCATGGCTGATAACACCATTGAACAACCCCTAGCTGATGTGCAGAACATGCCTTGACCAGGGCCGTGGTGGGACAGATCATAGGGTTGCAGAAATAGTGGTTCCATTGCTTGGGGAGTCCTGCAATATACTCTTGTCAGAGTGTACCACATCATCCTTGCTGAGCTTTGCACAATTGAAGCAGACAATGAAGCAATGTGTTGTTTGCTGAGTAACTGAGGGAATGGGAACAGTCAGAGGAGGAGAATGAGGACACTGGGGAGGAGCAAGCTATCCTTGTCCTTAACAAAGCTCAGCTGCATTGGGTACAACAAACCAGACAGTACCTCACTGATACCCGGTTCCAGAAAATGAGAGCTGGGCACAGCAGACAATCGTGAAATGTAAAATAGTCATTAGTCATTGCACCAGCACTTTGTTTGTATTGTGGGAACAAACTGCATCCCGTACAAGTTTTGTTTGGTTTACTTTTGATGACTAAAAGCTCACCTTTGGGGCTATCTGAATGCTTGTCTATCTCTGACAGATCCCCCCACTGGACAAGAATAAGATGTCTGAATTTGCAGCAGACACTAGGGGCAAAATAATAATGACTTGCAGAGGGCATGTTTGGGTTTGCTGTGCTATTACATTTCCAGTGAAGGACAACGCTGGAATGCCATTGCTTGGAAAGGTATTTGGCCAGGGTTTATATAGCTGACACTGGCAACAAGTTTGCCAGTTTATTCAGGGATTTTCAGTGATTGTTGGGTTCTTCTGGCAATGGTGAGCAGTAGAATTGGGCTAGCATCAAATGAGAGGGGTGCCATAGGAGTGGGGTTACTTGTTAATGACGGGGAGATTAGGGTGATATGATAAAAAATCTTCATGGGGAGAAACACTCCATGAAACTCAATAAAACTGACACTTGGCCAAAATATCATAAGATTCAGCCATTTGTGTTCAGTAGGTCCTATAGCAAATGACATTATAAATAACCAAAGCATTAAAGAGGATTCAATTAAGTTAGATAAAGTGTTCAGAGTTTTTACAATTATTTCAATTACAGAACAAAATCCTTGAAAGGGCAAGGTTTAACAGAGGGGTTTGGCATCGAGGGGAATCGATAAACTATTTTATTAACAACGTGTACAAATAAAGGGAAAATTGTGATTATAGAGCTTTGAAATCAATATTCATAAGACACAATTCTTCAAGTTATTGATGAATCTTTGTCAGATTTTTTACAGTCCATGAGAGATTTAACAGGAGAAAGCTATTCAAATTATGCTAGTAGCAGAAACCAGGAAGACTGATAGACAGATCCTGAAAACAGAAGAAAAACTCTACCTTTAGACAGCAGTAGAACCTATCCACTTTGTGTACTATGGACCCTCTAAAGCTGCACATTAAAAAGCAAATAGAGTAAGGTAAAGAGCACATTCTAAGACTTAGTGTCAGCATTAAAGGCATACGCAATGCCATGTCATGACAAAACAATGATACAACTACAAAACTATAGGTCATTTATGAAAAAAAATGTATAAGTATAAAAATTGTAGGACAGAAAAAAGCCAAATGTTTGATCTACCAACAGACTCACACAGTTGATCCAGTTTCATTAGAAAAGGTACAGGTGGGACTTCCAGGAGAAATTACTGTTCAAGCAAAGAATGTGGTTAGGGCTGCCCAGATTTGGGCCAGAAACTATGCTAACATTAGTTTTGTTTAAGGTTTAATTCAAATGTATTTCCTTTAAGATTAAAAGAAGTATTTAATGCATCCAAAAGTAACAATGAGGGTTGATATTAAAATCTAAAATGTCTATTAAGAGTTGGTAGTTTGAAGGCAACAGCTGGTAAGGACAGCCAGCACAGATGGCAGGAAAATCTGAGTTTTACAAAGGCTCAATAATTCAATATAATTTCAAGAAAACTTGAGTAAAATGCTTCAATTCTGAATAACTCACTTTGAATTACATTCAGGTAAAGCGTGAAAGCAAATATGTATAATAGGTGCACACGATATTAGTTTTGTATTGTGTAATAAACCATATTTACAACGTGTTAAAGTCATTGTTGAGGCTCATAAAATAATGTGCAGCAAGTACAATATACAGTCTGCAGTAATAAAATCGGACTTTACTGCCTTCCATTGAATGTTTTGTTCAATCAATAAGCCCATTCTCACGTGGGATAACAACAACCCAACAGACTGACATAAGCGCAACTAGTAATCAGTTATCCCAAAACATGTTGATTAAACAAAAGGGAGTTAAATATCACCAAGTCTAAAGCATGTGATTAAATAACAAAAAATTAAGGAAGACATTGTGTTCTGCAACTTTACAGCATTCAAGAATGCTGCTGAGGATGCACACTGAGATGCTTCATCCATTGCCTCCTGCCATTATTAAGGAGTGTGGAATCCAACTTCAAACTGACGGAGGACAAAGAGAAGAGCTGGCCGTCTCTGTGGCTACTGTTTCATAACCCTGTTATGTTGTCGACCCAGACACACTGCAACTGCAGTCATGATGCCTATTGCAACCAGTATAGGACATCAAATTCTGGCCACTTCTAAATCCCTCATTTTCATCAGTATGGAAAGACATTTCACCACTTTGTTTAAGTAACAGGCACATCAGATATTCTCATTGGCCATAACATAGTAATGAGTAGGAACACTTGCCAACAATGCAAATTCCCTATTCAAATGTATTTCAAAAGATCACCTCCTCCACTATTTCACCAAAAGTTACCTACTGGATGTGGACAACAGGGCTACCTTTATCATTTGAACTCACAGTGCTACTAAATAACAACTTTCAATGCTAATTTTGCAGTATTGATCTGTTCCACAGAATACAGAGTTCTGTGATTGTCACAATGATTCCTTTTCCAGTGGGTCTGCTGATTAATTTCTCCTCCATAAAATTTTCAAAGATCTTTCATGCCCTACATATTTATGTAGAATGCATGTATACTAGTATATGTACTTATATTTTAACACAAAGGTAAAACACTGCAAACGCTGAAAACATGAAATGACAAAATACCTGGAATACTCGGCAAATCAGACATGTGTAAAGAGAGAAATGGAGTCAATGGATGATAACCATTGGTCAGATGAAAGGTCGTTGCCCTGAAATGGTAACTCATTTACCCTACACAGATACTCCTTGGCTGCTATTTTTAGTGTTTTTATTACAGAATTTGTCAATCTTGCTTTACCAATTATGGTGGGTGCTCAGCATGATTGGTTAACTACTAAATGGATCCCAGCTCTATGAGGGAAGAAAGTACAATGACGGTAGTGTATTAAACTGACAACTGCAGCCTGAGGGGCTGAGGTAACCTGTTTATACAGCACCAATTTGTCTCACTGGAGTGGAGGAGGACTAATTTGATGTTTCATCCTATGACGTGAGAACTGTAATCTAGCAATCACGGATTTAGGGCTGTTTTCTCATGCTGGAGGCAGGAATCAGAAGACAGGACTAATCCCACTGATGTTATCCTGTCTCTGTCTCAAAAATACCAACATGTGGGATCTTTAAAGAATCCAGGCCTTAAATGATCTGAAGGAACAAATGGAGGTGGACTGATTCCTCAGCAAGCGAGTTAAAGGGCCCTTATTCATTCCCTTATTGGTGCATCTGAGGCAAATATCAGTTATTCTGTACGCTTTTGAAAATTCTGACCAGATTAAAGCTTTTGCTCTCATCCTCAACTCTCACGTGCAATCCTACATCTCTCTCAACCCCACCCTCATCATGTTATCCTCTCATCCACTTTATGAAAAGAACTCACAAGCCCAGTTATAGCATTTGTAAGAAATTGAGTCGCTCATAAAACTCCTCAATTCGACAAACAATTCATTAAAGCACCTGTATAAACAATATGAAGTATTTATAAAATGTTTAGCAGTTGGATTGCAGCCAAAAGGCCAGAAAACACCTGGAGTAAAATAAGCATCTTTAGGAATGCTGTCTTAACAGATGTATGGAGAAAATTTGTAAAACCAATGGAAAAAGATTAAACACTTGGATTAGTGATAAATAGGTCACTTTTAATAGTGTGAAATGTGCTCTATGATTTTACCAATTTAATGAAGTACTTTAATGCATTGAAAAACATTTTCACATTTGTAAAATTGATATTTTACTTGAAAGCTTGTGGGTTTTTAGTAGTAACAAACTGGCAAACTGATTTTATTGTATCATTCAAACAACTGCCATAACTCACCTTTATAAGCACGGAAACAACTCATACTAAAGCACTTCTTGATGAACTGTAAAGGAGGCAAAACCATTTTACTTGCTTTTAAGTTCATTAAGTCATTCATGGGATGTGTGAATTGCTAGCTAAGCCAGCACTTATTGCCCATCCCTGGCTGCCCTTGAGAAGGTGGTGGTAAACTGCCCTCTTGAACTGTTGCAGCCCATTTACTGTAGGTATGTCCACAATGCTGTTAGGGAGAGAATTCCATGACTTCAATACAGTGACACTGAAGGAATGGTTATGTTTCTAAGTCAGAATGAAGTGAGTTGGAGGCGATCTTGCAGGTGCTTTTGTTCCCATGTATCTGCTATTCTTGACCTTCCAGATGGAAGCAGAGATAGTAGGCAGAAGGGTCTCGACCCGAAACGTCAGCTTTCCTGCTCCTCTGATGCTGCTTGGCCTGCTGTGTTCATCCAGCTCTACACCTTGTTACCTCAGATGGAAGCAGATATGAGTTTTTAAAAAAAATTCACTCACAACATTTGGGCGTCATTGGCTAGGCCAGCAATTATTGCCCATCCTTGATTCCTGGTGGGCAGTGAAGAGTCACCATATTGCTGGAGTCAAAAACAGGCCAAATCAGTTAAATGCAGCAGTTTCCTTTGCTAAAGGACACAAAGTAACAATCGGTAATGGTTTCATGGTTATTATTAGACACCTAATTCCATTTTTTAAAAAGTTGAATTCAAATTCTACCATTTGCTACAGAGGGACTTGAATCTGGGTCCCCAGAACATTATGTGGAATTCTTAATTAATAGTCTATGGTTAGTACCACTAGGCCACTGCCCCAAAAGAAGTTGCTGTTGAAGGCGCCTTGGTGAATTTCTGCACTGCACCTTGTACATACTGCATACTGCTACAAGTGTGCATCAACAGTGAAGAGAATGGATGTTTGTGGCTATTCAAACAGGCTGTTTTGTCCTAGATGGTGTCAAACTTTTGTGTGTTGTTGGAGCTGTACCCATCCAGGCAAATGGGAAGTATTCCATTACACTCTCGACTTGTGCTTGTAGATAGTGGACAGGCTTTGGGGATTCAGGAGATGAGTTACTTGCTGCAGGCTTCATAGACTCTCCCTGCTCTTGCAGCCACAGTATTTGGCTAATCCAGTTCAGTTTGTGGTCAATGGTAACCCCAAAAATGATGATAGTTAGAGATTCAGCAATGGTAATACCATTGAAGATGGTCATTGTCTGACACAAATGTCACTTTCCAATTTACAACCCATGCTGGATGGTGCTGAATGTTGTACAATCCTCAACAGACACCCCCACCTCTGACTTCAGGATGGAGGGAATGTCATTGTGAAGCAGCTGAAGATGGTTACAACGAGCACATTATCCTGAGGAACTCCTGTAGAGATGTCCTGGAGCTGAGATGACTGACCGTCAACAAGCACAACCATCTTCCTTTGTGCTGAGTACAACTCAACCCAGATTCTCACTGACTCCTGTTTTGTTAAGGTTCCTTAATATCACAAAAGTCAAATGCAGCCTCGATGTCAACAACTGTCACTCTCACCTCACCTCTTGAATTCAGCTCATTTATCCATGTTGGAACCAGAGTCTTAATAAGGCCAAAAGCTGAGTGGTCCTGCAGGAACCCAAACTGGGCATCATTGAGCAGGTTATGGCAAACCAAATGTTTCTTGATAGCACTGTTGGCACCACCCTCCATCACTTTACACATAACTGAGACTGGACTGATGGGTAAGTAATTGGCTGCGTTGAATTCATCCTGTTTTTGTGCGTAGAGGACATATCTGGGTAATTTTCCGCAGTGCTGGGGAAATATAGGTTGAGGTAGTGGTACTGGTCTTGTCACTGAGCTGGCACTCATAACCCAAAGATAATGTTTTAAGGGAAGGAGCAGGAGATTTGGAGGGGATTGGAGTAAAACACTTTTCATCTAGAGGACTGGGGATATCTGGAACTCACTGTCTGAAAGGCTTAAAAGAGGCAGGAACTCTCAAACCATTTAAGTAGGACCTCAGTGAACACTTGAAACGTCATAGCATGCTGGAAAATGAGATTAGCAAAGCTGAATGGTTGATGGTCAGCTTAGACATGATGGCCAAAGGGCCTCTTTCCATAAAGTGAAAACTCTAAGACTTTGTGCCAGTGTCATAGCTATACTAGAACAGCTTGGCCGGGGGCATGACAAGTTGTAGAGTACATATTTTCAGTAGTATTGCCCGAATGTTGACTAGATCCATACCTTTGCAGTATCCAATGCCCTCAGGTCTACCTTGATATCACATGGAGTGAATCAAATTGGCTGAAGACTGGAGTTGTGTACCTCTGGAACAGACTGAGTTTGATCATCGACTTGGCAAGTCTGACTGAAGATTATTGCAAATGCTTCAGCCTTATCTTTTACTCTGATGTACTGGGCTCCTCCATCATTGAGCATGGGAATATTTGGAGAATGAGCAGGAAGTTATTTAACTGTCCATCATTTTTCACAACTAGACTCAGCAGGACTGCAGAGCTTAGTTCTGACCTGTTGTTTGCAGAAATCTATCACTTGCTGCTTATAGTATTCAGCATGCAAATAGGCCTGTGCTGTAGGTTCACCAGGTTGGCACTTTATTTTTAGGTATCCCTGATCCTGCTCCTATCATCCTCTACTGAAATCTTCATTGAACCACGATCGAACACCTAGTTCGATGGTTAAGGTACAGTCAGGACAGAAAGAACTGAGGGCACTGGATACCGCAAAGGTATGGATCTAGTCAGGCCATGAGGTTGCAGAATGTGTTGGAGTATAATTCTGTTATTGAGGATAGCCCACAGTACCTCGTGGATTCCCAGTCTTGCGTTTCTAGATCTGTTTGAAGTCTGTCTCATTTCGCATGGAGATAGTGCCATACAACATGATGGAGGGCATCCTCAATGAGAAAACGGGTCTTTGTCTACACAAGGGCTGTAAAGTTGTCATTCTTACTGATACAGTCATGAACAGATGCATCTGCAGCAAGCGAACTTGTTGTGGATGTGGATGAGCAGATTTTTTTCTCCTCTTGTTGGTTCCCTCACCGTCTGTCACAGACCTATTCTAGCAACTATGTCCTTTAGGACTTGAGCAGCGTAATCAGTTGTGGTGCTGCCAAGCCACTCTTTGTGATTGACAGTGAAGCCCAGAATATATTTTATGCCCTTGCAGTGCTTTCCCCATGTGATGTCCAACATGGAAGAGTGCTGATTAATCAGCCATGGTTATTGGGAGGTTTCCTTGCCTATAATTGACCTGATGCAATGAGACCTCATAACGTCTGGAGTCAAGGTTGAAGACTCCCATGGAACCTCCCTCCCAACTGTACACCACTATGCTGCTACCTCCGCTGTATCTGTCCTGCTATTGATGGTAACAGTGTTGTTTCAGACATTGTGTGTGAGGTATGATTCCATGAGCATGACTGTCAGGCTGTTGTTTGACTCATCCGTGAGACAGCTCTCCCAATTTTAATGCCTAGCCCTCAGATGTTGGTGAGGCAAAGTTTGCAGGGTCGACTGGGCTGAGTTTGCAGCTGCCATTTCTGGTGCCTAGGTCAATTTGGCCAAGTGGCCCATCCAGTTTCATTCCTTTCTTTTGAGACTTTTTTGTGATTTGGTGCAACTATAGATAGCTTGTTAGGTCATTTCAGAGGGCAATTAAGAGTCAACCACATTGCAATGGGCATGGAGTCACATGTAGGTCAGAAGGATATTAGTGAACCAGATGCATCAGCATTAGTCTTTTGATTTCAGATTTTCTGGAATGAAAATTCGACCATCTGCAATTTGAAGCCAGGTCCCCAAACCTTACCTGGATTACGAGCTATGTGATAATTCCACTAGTCCATTGCCTTCCCCTTTCTTTCTTTCCACCATCAGTCCATGGTTCATGCCTCCATGCAGCTGTTGAATCACCTCACAGCTGCTAAAGCCTGGCTGCTTCCATTAAAAGTTAGCTAGGATAGGCTTTCAATGAACCCATTATCATGTCTATTACATTCTTCGTATAAGCATGAGAGTTTCAGATTCTGCTCCTTCCTTCATGAAAATTGTCAAGAATAGAAACAGAGGTGGTCATTATGTTCTGCAGCCTATTTTTTAAATCAATCTCAACAGTGGCCATGAAAATCTGTCCCGTATTCTTTGCCTCCAAGTAAATTCAATGACTGACAGACAGGAGGCTGGAAGAACACAACAAACCAGACAGCATCTGGAGGAGAGGAGAAGTCAACGTTTCAGGCATTACCCTTCTTCAGGACTGGCTGAAGATTCAATGGCTACTCAGAATGTAGGAAAAGGACAGTTGCAAGCTTACCCATCACATCCAATGATGCTCTCCCACATACACATCTGGAACAGTCACTTTTTGAAATAATAGGTGAAATTCAGCCATTTCAAACATAAATATTCCAGCTTCAGTCCATCTCAGGAAACACAGAAAGAACACCAGACATAGGTGCAGTGCAAATGTTCATTTCCCCTAAAAAAATCTATATATTTATATCATTACATTCACCATCTCATTTTGATGTGCCATGTTAGGTCCTGTCTACATCTGTGAGCATATTTCACTACTTTTCAATATGCAACTGAAACTTTAAAATATTTTGTTAGGAGTAAACACAACAACAGATGCAGTTCTGGTTCAAAAGAGTGGGAAATGTAGGAAGTTCTATAATGTGTTCAGCAGATTATGTTTTTGAGCTCATTCTTAGAAATGTGAAAACAAATTTTACCCTGCATTTGGTTTTACAGCTTCTGAATCAACAGCATTTGACATTGGAAGCCAAAAATGAAAAAAACAGTCATACACTGGGGACTAAAATCCTTCAACTTTGGAGAGCATGAAATGCAGACAAAACATAAACTATATTAGTCTAATCTAATTTCCAGGGATACGTACTGTTGCTTTGTATCCAGTGAGGCATTCATAATTTAAACAGCGTGAAGCTGATATTTCTTTGATATTTTTTCCACAAAACAAGTGCGATATGTTTAACAGGAAATATTCAACTGCCTCAAGCAATTTTGCCTTCTGACTTCTGAATAAACCATGCCTAAGGTTTTCTGTTGGAAAATAAAGGAAAGTTTCTATTCTACTTGGATATATGATAGTCTGATAACTGCAAAGTAGAACAGATGAATCAAAGGCCTGATAGCCTATCTTTCGTCCAAGCAGACACAGTTCAGAGCTCATATCTTTGTTTTTATTCTCACAAAACATAACAGAGGCTTTCTTTTTATTTCAGACCTCCAGCTCCAATACTGAAAACAGAAAGGGCAGAATCTAACATGAAAGTTCCCCTCTATTTTAATATGGCTGCAACAAAACCATCACCAGCATCATAGACTTATGTTTTGGGGACACGTGTTCAAACCTGCCATAGTGGTGGTAGAACTTAAATTCAAATAATCATAATGGAATTGAAAACTAGTCTCCATAATGTTGAGTAAAACACCTGGTTCACTAAAGTCTCTTGGGGAAGGAAATCTGCTGTTGTTAACACAGTGTGGAGCTGGAACAACACAGCAGGCCAGGCAGCATCAGAGGAACAGGAAAGTCAACGTATCAGGTGGGGACCCATTTCTGAAGAAGGGTCCTGACCCGAAATATCAACTTTCCAGCTCCTCTGATGCTTCCTGGCCTGCTGTGTTCCTCCAGCTCCACACTGTGTTATCTCTGACTCCAGCATCAGCAGTTCTTACTATCTCTGAATCTGCTGTTGTTACCTGGTTTGGTGTACCTGTGACTCCAGACTCACATTAATGTGGCTGACTTTTAACTGCCTTCTGAAGTGGTCTAGCAGTCACTCAGTCCAAGGTGCAATCAGGGACGGGCTATAAATGCTGACCTCGTCAGTGGTGCCCAAATCTCATGAATCTATTTTTTAAGGAATATGTGGCTAACTGTTTAGAGGACATGGTGAGCTCACACATTTCAATAAAAATAGAAGAGTGAAGCATCTGAAATAATAGTCATGAATAATGCCGAAGTTGTGGTTTAAGTTGTAGCAACTGTCTCTGAGTCGGAAGGCAATGCATTATTATTTTATTGAAAAGACATAAGGATAAAAATCTGGATTGCCACTTCAATGCAATACAGAGAGTGTGCTACACTGTCCTGGAGGTGTTATCTTTCAGATGAAATATTAAATTGGGGCCAGGTTTTCTTTCTCAGGTGGATATAAGATACTATGTGACACTACTTGGGAGAAGATAGAGGAGTGGCACGAGGTGAATTGCTCCTTCAGAGAGCCAGCAGGAATACAAAGAGTCGAATCGTTTGTTTTTTTTCTATGCTTTAACTATTCTGCGATTCTATGATGAGAGGCGTTGGGCTTGTTCAGGTTGTCCTAAAAATTAACACTTTCCAGAGATTATACTTTACACAAACTACTCAGGATATGAGCTATATTTTACGTCATCAGATGTTCAATATTACCGGATGATAAAGTTGTAAGTGTAAGTGATCTTGATATCACCAGATCATTCCCAGTTATGCTGTTTAATCTGCCTCAGAGCCTATTCTTTGGAAAGTTTTACTCTGGTTTCTGGAATCTTTTCTCATTCATGTTATTTGAGCATCACTGACTGGACTTGCATTTGTGAACTAACCCTAACTGTCCTTGAGAAGATGAGAGTAAGCTGTTTTCTTGATCTGCTGTAGTGATTATGGTATAGAAACACCCCACAGTGCTATTAGGAAGGGCATTCTAGGATAAAGTCACTGAGGAAAGAGGACTACAGCTCCAAGTCAGAATGGCGTGTGGTTTAGAGGGGCACTTATACGTGGTGGTGTTCCCTTGCAGTTGCTGCCACTAGTCATTTTAGTTGGTAGGATCATGGGTTTGGCAGATGTCTTTGATAGACTTGGTGTGTTATTGCTACACATCTTGTGGATGGTACACACTGCTGTTACTGTGTGTCAGTCGTGAAGAGAATGAATGTTGATTTGCTTCTTTACAAGTCCTCTTTATCTTCTTGGTGTATAATGACCCATTTATATTTGTGGTTTGCTGCTGTTGCCATTCCTTGAACACCAACAGCTACAAGCAAAGTAAACAGAATGTTGCTGCTGCCTTTAAAGCAATACACACAGTCAAATACAAGGGACTTCAGCTGCATCAACTTTGAATGTAATTTTTAAAGATGTATCATCAGTGGCAGGGAAGGATGGAGACATGGCTGAGTGAACTAAGCAGAAAACGCAGTTCTATTTGTCCCAGGAAGGCAGCAAAATGTTTCTGCAGTCAAACAGCAGCATTGACCTTCTTCAGTAATGTGGGCAACAGCAATTTTGAACAAAGTAGTAATAAAGGCCAATGAAAATCCAATGTCTGAAAATGGTTCTAACTGCTGCCCAAATTGATCATTCTCCACAGAAACAGACCCATGGCCTAAATTTTAATTATCCTGTGGTGACGAATCAACTGGTAGGTCGACTGGCAAAAAGATGCAGGAATACAGCAGGAGACTCATATTATTCCTGTCCCCTATACCATTCTTTCAGTGGTTATGCCAGCCACCAACTGGTATTCCAATTCTACAACTTAAATGGTTAAATTAGAGTTACTTTCCACATCCATAGGCAACTTGCTTGTGTCGGGAATGCCCCTACCACATAGGGAAACCATCCAGCAAAACCTAGCAACCTCCTAGAGAGCTCTGGACAGCGATGGTTAGACTTTTGTAGGCAATTCACAGTTCACAAAGGGGACTTTTCTCAAATAAACATCCCCTCCCTATCACAGAATGCTAGGTCCTGAGGCCTGTCGGTCCTGGTGCTTTTGGAATCTATTCACCTTTCTTTGAGGATGCCCGGATATTGATCTCCATCTGTCTGGAGATGGTGCCTCAGGTTAGAGCAGTACTAGCACTCATGCTAAAACAATATTGGGGGGTGTTCAATAATATTGAGCTGGCTGCTCTTCTGCTCTTCAGGGTGAGACACTATCCTGAATTGGGACTGGCAGCACCCCTGACACCAAGATTTTCCAGCTTGCTTCCCATTTCCCTAATTGATGGTGACCAGTTTAACGGCATGTAGCAGCAAACCGAAGGGCCAATGCTCTGGATAACCCTGCAGGCTATCCCTGTCTGCCTAGGTGTGGGGTGTATCCTGTATTCATTCTCAATTCAAAATCTGAAAGATTTTGGTGAGAGGGTGCCTCCAGGTTGTAGCAGCCCCTCAGTTGTTAACTATCATTGGACCCATAGAAAGTGACTGGCCGAGATGGAGTCCCCCGCCATACAGTGATCCTGCGTGGACCAGCTGGCTGACATCTTTAACCTCTCCTTACTATGATGTGAGGTTCCCAACTGCTTCAAGAAGACCAGCTGCCAAAGAAAAAACAAATCAGGCAACATGCCTTAATGACTATCACCCAGTGGCTCTGACCTCCATCATTATGAAGTGCTTCAAGAGGTTAGTCATGGCTGACAACAACTCCAGCCTACTATATTACCTTGATGCTTTGCAACTCATATCCTGGCGCAACATGCCTATGGCAGATGCCCTCTCCCCAGCCCTATGCTCATCTGGGTAACAAGGATACCTGGGGACCTCGATGCTTGTGAGGACAGCGTAAAACAGGCTGATATGCATGAACAGATTGATGTTAGGAAGGAAGATGTGCCAGAAATTTTGAAAAACATGAGGATAGATAAGTCCCCTGGGCCAGACAGGATATGCCCAAGGTTTCTATGGGAAGCGAGGGAAGAGATTGCTGCCCCTTTGGCAATGATCTTTGCACTCTCACTGTCCACTGGAGTAGTACCAGATAATTGGAGGGAGGTAAATGTTATTCCCTTATTCAAGAAAGGGAATAGGGATAATCCTGGGAATTACAGACCAGTCAGTCTTACTTCTGTGGTGGGCAAATTATTGGAGAGGATTCTGAGATATAGTATTTATAATTATTTGGAAAAGTACAGTTTGATTAGAAAAAGTCAGCATGGCTTTGTGAGGGGCAGGTCATGCCTCACAAGCCTTATTGAATTCTTTGAGGATGAGACAAAACACATTGATGAAGGTAGAGCAGTGGATGTGGTGTATATGGATATTAGCAAGGAATTTGATAAGGTTCCCCATGATGGGCTCAGTCAGAAAGTTAGGAGGCATAGGATTCAAGGAAATTTGGCTGTCTGGATACAGGGTGGTAGTAGGTGGAAAGTATTCAGTCTGGAGCTCAGTGACCAGCGGTGTTCGCAGGGATCTGTTCTGGGACTCCTGCTCTATGTGATCTTTATAAATGACTTGGATGAGGAAGTGGAAGGATAGGTTAGTAAGTTTGCCAATGACATGAAGGTTGGTGGAGTTGCGGATAGTGTGGAGAGCTGTTGTAGGTTGCAATGGGACATTGACAGGGTGCAGAGCTGGGCAAAGAAGTGGCAGATGGAATTCAACTCGGAAAAGTGTGAAGTGATTCATTTTGGAAGGTTGAATTTGAATGCAGAATACAGGGTTAATGGCAGGATTCTTGGCAGTGTGGAGGAACAGAGGGATCTTGGAGTCCATGTCCATAGATCCCTCAAAGTTGCCACCCAAGTTGATAGGGTTGTTAAGAAGGCGTATGGTGTGTTGGCTTTCACTGGCAGGGGAATTGAGTTTAAGAGCCGTGAGGTTATGCTACAGCTTTATAATACCCTGGTTAGACCACACTTGGAATATTGTGTTCAGTTCTGGTTGCCTCATAATAGGAAGAATGTGGAAGCTTTAGAGAGGGTGCATAGAAAAGAGTGGATGCCCAGAGATATTTTCCCAGGGCGGAAATGAGTATTACGAGGAGTCATAATTTTAAAGTGATTGGAGGAAGGTATAGGGGAGATGTCAGAGGTAGGTTCTTCACACAGAGAGTGGTGGGTGTGTGGAATGCGCTGCTGGTGATGGTAGTGGAATCAGATACATTAGGAACATTTAAGCGACTCTTGGATAGGTATACGGATGACAGTAAAATGCAGGGTATGCAGCGTCGTTTGATTTTACAATAGGATAATAGGTCAGCACAACATCATGGGCCGAAGGGCCTGTACTGTGCTGTACTGTTCGTTTTTCTATGTTCTATGATACACTCAAAAGAGAAATCAGGAGGGTAAAAGGGGGCATGAGGTAGCCTTGGCAAATAGGGTTAAGGAGAATCCAAAGAAATTCTACAGATACTTTAAGAGCAAAAGTGTAACTAGGGAGAGAATAGGGCCTCTTAAAAACCAACAAGGCTGCCTACGTGTGGAACTGAAGGAGATGGGTGTGATACTAAATGAGTATTTCGCATCAGTATTTAGAAGGACATGAAAGCTAGAGAACGTGGGGAAATAAATAACGATATCTTGAAGAGTGTCCATATCTCAGAACAGGAGGTGCTGGATGTCTTAAAATGCCTAAAGGTGGATAAATCTCCGGGACCTGATCGGGTGAATCCCAGAACTTTGTGAAAAGCTGTGGAAGTGATGGCTGGGTCCCTTGCCGAGATATTTGTGCCATCAATTGCCACGGGTGAGGTGCCAGAAGACTGGAGATTGGCTAACGTGATGCCAATATTTAAGAAAGGTGATAAGGAAAAGCCAGGGAACTATAGACCGGTGAGCCTGATGCCAGTAATGGATAAATGTTGGAGGGGATTCTGAGGGGCAGGATTTACATGTATTTGGAAAGGTAATACTGATTAGGAAAAGTCAAAATGGCTTTTTGCGTGAGAAGTCATGTGTCATTAATTTGACTGAGTTTTTTGAAGAAGTGACTTTGAGGATTGATGAAGACAGAGCAATGGACATTGTCTGTATGGACTTCAGCAAGGTGTTTAACTGGGTTCCGCATGGTAGACTGGTTAACAAGGTTCGATCATATGGAATACAGGGAGCGCTAGCCATTTGGATACTAAATTAGCTTGAAGGTAGGAGACAGATGGTGGGGGCGGAGGGTTGTTGTTTTGGACTCGAGACCTGTGGCCAGTCACGTGCCGCAAGGATCGGTGATGGGTCCACTGCTTTTTGTCATTTATTTAATTGATTTAGATTTGAATATAGGAGAAATGGTGAGTAAGTTTGCAGATGACACCACAATTGGTGGTGTAGTGGACAGTGAAGAAAGTTATCTCAGAGTACAACAGTATCTTGATCAGATGAGCCAAGGAGTGGCAGCTGGAATTTTAGACAACTGCAAGGTGTTGCATTTTGGTAAGGCAAATCAAGGCAGGACTTATACACTTAATGGTGGGATCCTGGGGAATGTTGCCCAGCAAAGAGACCTTGCAGTGCGGATTCATAGTTCCTTGAAGTTAGAATCGCAGGTAGAGAGGGTAGTGAGGTGGCATTTGATACGCTTGGCTTTATTGGTCAGTACATTGAGCATAGGAGTCGGGATGTCATGTTGCAGCTGTATGGGACGTTGGTTAGACCACTTATGGAATAGTGCATTTAATTCTGGTCTCCTTGCTACAGAAAAGCTGTTGTTAAACTTGAAAGGGTTCAGAAAAGATTTACAAGGATGTTTCCAGGGTTGGAGGGTTTGAGCTATAGGGAGAGGCTGAATAGGCTGGGGCTATTCTCCCTGGAGCATCAGAGGCTGAGGGGTCACCTTATAGACGTTTATAAGATTGTGAGGGGCATGGATAGGGTGAATAGCCAAGATCTCTTTCCTAGGGCAGGGGAGTCCAAAACTGGAGGGCATAGGTCTATGGTGAGAGGGGAAAATTTAAAAGCGACCTAAGGGGCAATTTCTTTGCACAGAAGGAGTGTGTATATGGAAAGGGCTGCCAGAGGAAGTGGTACAAGCTCAACATTTAAAAAGCATCTGGATGAGTACATGAATAGGAAGGGTTTGGAGGGATATGGGCCAAATGCTGGCAAATGGGACTAAATTAATTTATGATATCTGGTCGGCATGGATCGAAGGGTCTTTTTCATAGAAACATAGAAGATAGGAGCAGGAGGAGGCCATTCGGCCCTTTGAGCCTGCTCCCCATTCTTGATGATCATGGCTGATCATCCAACTCAATAGTCTAATCCTGTTTTCTCCCCATAACCTTTGATCCCATTTGCCCCAAGTGCTATATCTAGCCACCTCTTGAATACATTCAATGCTTTGAAATCAACTACTTCCTGTGGGCAATGAATTCCACAGGCTCACCACTCTTTGGGTACACCTTTATGACTCAATAAAATTCGGCGAGTATAACATACATGTGAAATAGCATTGATATATTTTGAAATGGTCAAATCACTGTAGCTAAATTTCTGACACCATTGGTAAAAAACAATTTCAACAATTTTTTTTTGGAACATGGATTACAACTTACAATCTTGTATCTTTAATTTAATACATCTCATATTCTTTAAGAAAATGTTTACTTCATAACATTATCCATATTATATCCATTGATTAGATTTGGATGGTGTATTTTGTGCTAAGCTTTCAGCACATTGTTAAGGAGCACTTCAGCAAATAAGTGCTAGCATTTGCAGAGGCATAGTTAAACAGAAAAGCCCTGCTCCTTCAGAGCCTAAGTTATATTTTCAGCTGAATATGGATGAAAGCTTGAGGCTGTCATCATGGAGGCACAATGGGGAAAAGTTGCGATCTAAAGCTGAGGGGCTGGAATGTGTGGGATTCTTGGGCTCTACATCTGACAAGGAATATACATTGGAAGCATCAAGAGAATTGAAAATGTATTGAGACACCTCAGAGTCAGACATGATACATGGAGAAAGGTTTATTTATATTGCTCTTCCTGTGATGCTTTGCCTTGGGCTATATGCCTGATATAGAAGTAAATTATAAATAAAGGCTATTGCAATTGTATTAAAATTGTTAAATTTTTTGCATCTTCTGTAATTTTCAAATCAAAATATTTTAAAATATACCTTTACAAATTTTATGATTAAATTATATTTTTGAAAAAATATGAAGGCAGGTCTCTCAGGTCAAGGCTGGCTCATTTCAGTTGCTAGCACACCCAAAGTACAATATTCCCAAATGTGGACAATACTTGACTGCAAATTTTGTGGTTGTATGGGACTGTGATCATGCTCTCCTGATTACAAATCAAAAGATAAAATTGAATAATCAATGTTTTCTCCTGCAGCATTTTTATGACATCATATTTCACAAATATACCTTTATTTGCTCAACCATATACACTATAAACATCAGCTGCAACTGGAGGGCCATTGACTTTGTGAAAGGTGCTGTCTGATCTGCCTGACACCGAATGGTCCTCAAGTGCAAAGAGTTGTCAATGACCCATTGTTAGAGAAAGGCACATCCCAAGGTTCCCATCACCACACCATTGGAATTATGTGGAGACTGTGGCGAGAGTGCAAAAGAGGTTGACCGGACAGGGGTGGGTGTTGCTTGGATTGAAGTCTATTAGTTATTCAGAATGTTTGGGAGGCTATTCAGTAGAAATCAAGCGGAATTTCTCAGTTGCCTTACAGGCCCCTGAGGTGACAACATGGCCAGAAGATGGTAGTAGCCATCAGACAACAGATTGGGGCGAGGTTGGGAATCTCATGCTGCATCTCATTCAGTGACCATGAAAGCCATCAAACCACTGCTAAGGCCAATGGACAGGTTGCTCTTCTCTATGATAGCCCAGAAATTGTGGCCTTTTACAAATTGAAACATTCTTACTCATCCTTCAGAGGGTCCCTCAATCCTGAGGCACAATCTTTTACACATGCAATGCCATCTCCCACCTTAGGCACTGGGGCTGCCATGTGTCATTGTTAGAGAGGCTACTGTTGGGCCTTCCAGTCTTTCAAGATGGAAAAATTAGCAAAATCAAAACACAAGATTGTAAACATTAAACATAATGATCTGACTCATCTTGTACATTTCAAATTGGAGGATTGGTGTGATCAGTATGCTCATTTCCAAGTATTACTTTTTCTTACTGATTCCTTCCCCAGCTTGTTTTGATACTGACACCACACTCTGTGGGGATCTGAAATGATTCTGCCACTTCAAAACAAACGTCCAGCCCAGTATGTCTCAATAGGAATTTGTTAAACATAACTGATTGAGGAAACATGTTGCTGCTTATCCTGTTCTCACAGGTCCCAGCTCTTCTGTTGAATATGATGAGGCTGCCTTTCTATTGTCACACATTGCTATTCCATGGAAGGTCATACATGCAAGCCATTTTTCTGCTATATACTGCAAAATTTGAGCATTAGGTATGTTTGTATGTTTACTTTGTCATTCATTTAAGTTGAGGATGATTGTATGTATAAGATTTGGAGCAAGTTTACTACACAGAGTACTTCCATGAAAATGTAAGCTTATATTATACTAACGCAAAATAAATTTCCCTCAGAGATAGTAGGAACTGCAGATGCTGGAGAATCCGAGACAACAAGGTGCAGGGCTGGATGAACACAGCAGGCCAAGCAGCATCATAGGAGCAGAGAGGCTCCTTAGAAGAGGTTTCGCAGTGGGGTTAAAATCGAATCAGAGATAGTAGGAACTGCAGATGCTGGAGAATCCCTCAGTCACTTTGACTTCACTGCAACAAAATACAATTCCGAAATTTTTCAGGTTTCCCAAACAACACTATAAATGCTAAGGTTTGATATTCATGTCAAAAAGGCCAACAAGATCAACTACGTTGTTAAATTAAACACTTTCACTATCAGTCAGATATCAATGAACAGAAATTTGCACATTGACTTAAACGGAACAAGAACAGAAATTGCTGGAAAATGTCAGATGTGGTAGCATCCATGTAGAGAAATCAGAGTTAATGCTTTGCTTCCAGTGACCCTTCTTCAGAATTCATGGTAGCTTTTTTTATGCAAAGATAGGGTAGACGGAAGGGTAAGGAGAAAACAATAGGCACAGATAGAGAAGAACAGTTGCCCCAACAAAGGAGTAGATAACAATCAGCCTAGGGGAATGAATTGCTGCTAATGGGGACTATTCTTGGCTAACAATGCGTGGGTGTAATAGCAGACCATGTGATAACAAGACCTGATATGCAGGTGTTGGAGTAAGGACATGGGAGATGGTGCCTCAACCCCTAAAATTGTTGAACTCGATATTGAATTCAGAAGGCTGTAGAGTTCCCAAGCGGAAAATACGGCGCTGTTCATCGATTGAACACTGAAGCAAGTCGGAGACAGAGATGTTGGCGAGGGAACAGAGTGCTTTGTTGAAGTGGCAGGCAACTGGAATCTCAGGGTGTTTTTTGCAGACAGAACGTAGGTGTTCTGCGAAGCGGTCACCACGTCTATGCTTTGTTTCCCCAATGTAGAGGAGGCCACATTGTGAGCAGTGAATGCAGTAGACTAGATTGAATGAAGTGCAGGTAAAGTGCTGCTTTCACCCGGAAGGTGTGTTTGGGCCCTTGGATACTGAGGAGAGAAGCAGTAAACAAGCAGGTGTTACACCTTCTGCAGTTGCAGGGGAAGGTGTCATAGGGCTGTGGGGTGGGAGGCTCGGGGAAAGCAGGGGTATGTTGGGAGTGAAGGAGGAGTACATCAGGGTATCCCAGAGGAAATGGTCCTTGCGGAGAACTAGCATGCAGGGGAGGGGAGGGGAATGGGTGTCTAGTGGTGGCATCCTATTGGAGGTGATGGAAATGGCAGCTAATGCTCCAGCTGCATCTTCTTTACCGTGGATATGCACTCCTTTTACACGTGCATCCCCCATCAGTATGGTCTCAGAGCTCTCCACTTCTTGGAAAAAAAGGCCTGATCCGTACCCATCCACCACCACACTCATCCTCCCAGTTGAGCTCATACTCCCCCTGAACAACTTCTCTTTTAACTCCTCTCATTTTCTTCAGGTCAGCGAGGTGGCCATGGGTACCTGCAAGGGCCCCAGTTATGCCTATCTTTTTGTTCCAGTCCTATACTGGCCCTCACCCACAATTCTTTCTCCAGTGTATCAATGATATCATTGGTGCTGCTTCCTTAACTTGTCCTGAATTGGAAAAGTTTATCAATTTCGCTTCCAATTTCCACCCTGCTCTCACCTTCACCTGGTCTAGCTCTGGCTCGTCCTTTCCTTTCTTCGACATCTGTTTCCATTTCTGGCATTAGGCTGGCCACCAACATCCACTATAAACCCAACAACTCCCATGGTTATCTTCGCTATCCATCCTCACACCCTACTTCCTGTAAAGATTCTATTCCATTCTCCCAGCTCCTCAGTCTTCGCAGCATCTGTTCTCATGATGCCAACTTCTACAAGGGGACTTCCAAAAAGTCCACCTTCTTCCTCAACCAAAGACACCCCAGCACCATTGTTGACATGACCCTCAGCCGGGTCCGACCAATTTCCTGCGTTTCGGCCCTTACTCCTCTTTTCTGTCCCATAACAGCGATAGGGTCCCCTGGTCCTCACCTATCATTCCACCAGCATCCACATCCAGAGGATCATTAGCCACTGTTTCCACCACCTACCAGTTAAATAGTCCCCTTCCCTCCCTTGTCAGCCTTCAGCAAGGACTTTTCTCTCCAGGACACCCTGATCCACTCCTCTTTCATTCCCAACACCCTCCCACAGTCCCACATCACCTTCCCCTGCAACTGCAGAAGGTGTAACACCACACTGTTTACTTCCTCCCTCCTCACTATCCAAGGCCCCAAACATCTTCCAGGTGAAGCAACACTTCACCTGCACTTCACACAATCTAGTCTCCTGTATTCACTGCTCAAAATGTGGTCTCCTCTACACCAGGGAAACAAAGCATAGACTGGGTGACCACGTTGTGAAACACCTGTGTTCTGTCTGCAAAAAAGACCCTGAGCTTCCAGTTGCCTGCCACTTCAATACACCTTCATGTTCCCTGGCCAATATCTCTGTCTCAGGGACAGAAACAGAAGTTTCTGGAAAAGCTCGGCAGGTCTGGCAGCATCTGTGAAGAAAACAAAAATCAGAGTTAATGTTTCAGGTCTGGTGACCCTTCCTTAGATGCTGCCAGACCTGCTAAGCTTTCCAAGCAACTTCTGTTTTTGTTCCTGATTTACAGCATCCGCAGTCCTTTCGGTCTCTGTCTGAGACTTACTTCAGTGCTACAGTGAAGCTCAACGCAAGTTGAGGACCTCATTTTCCACTTAGGAACTCTACAGCCTTCTGAATTCAATATCAAGTTCAACAATTTTAGGGCTTGAGGCACCTTTGCACATTCCTTACCCCAACTCCCACACACCAGACCTTGAAATCAAATGGTTCATTCTTAGACATATCCATTGTTAGCCATGAATAGTACCCATTAGCAACCATTTTCCTAGTACCCATTAGTACTCATTCTCCTTGGCTGACCGTTATCCACTCCTTTGTCCAACGATCCTTCCCTCTCTTTGGACTCTATCTATCTCCAGCTCTCATTTACTCATTACCCGCCCCTCCAACCCCATTTCCAGCATAAGAAAACAACCTGAAGAAGGGTTACTGGAACCAAAACATAACTGATTTCTGTTACAGATGCTGCCAGACCTGTTGACTTCTTCCAGCAATTTCTGTTTCTGTTTCTGCTTTCAAGCATCTGCAGTCCTTTTGGTTTTTGACTTAAAAAGAAGAATATGTATTTACATACTGCATTTCCAGAACTCAGGATGTAACTTACACTAAACGTGGTAGTCTAGAAATGTTCTAAGATGGGGAGATATGGCATCAATATACAAGGAGCAAGGTTCCAAAAATCAGTAATGTGACTACTAGCCAGGTCATCTGTTGTGCTAGTATTAGCTAAGGAATATGTGTTGACCAAAACACAGAAGATATGTCTGATCTTACGCTAGTAGCTGCAAAAGATCCCCAAATGGTATTTGAATGAGTCAAACAGTTTAATCACATCGAATAATGCATTACTGCATCAGTTGTGCTTCAGTGTCTGCATAGATTAGGGTGCTTTTAATTCACTTATGAATTCACTTAATTCACCTGAATGCTGACAAGCATTCATTGCCCGTTCTTAATTGCCCTTGATGTGGTGATGGTGAACTGTCTTCTTCAAGTGCTGTAGTTGCTATACTATTGGCAGTCCCACAATGCTCTTCGGGAGGGAACTTCAGGATTTTGATCCAGCAACACTGAAAGAACAGCAATATATTTCGAAGGATGGTGAATGACTTGAAGGGGAACTTGCAGATGGTGGTGCTCCCATGTATCCACTGCCTTTGTCCTTCTAGATGGAAGTGGTCATGGATTTAGAAGGTAACAAGGTTTGGAGCTGGATCGCACCTCAGCCCTCACACCCCCTCCCCGCAATAAAAACAAAGACAGAACTCCCCTTGTCCTCACGTATCACCCCACTACCCTCCAGATTCAACGCATCATTCTCCACCACTTATTTGGGCTGCATTTTCCTGGATGGTGTCAAGCATCTTGAATGTTGTTGGAGTTGCACTCATCCAGGTAAGTGAGGAGTATTCCATCACACTCCTGACCTGTGCCTTGTAAATGAAGAACATGCTTTGGAGTGTCAGGAAGTGAGTTACTTGCCATGGTATTTCGAGACTCTGACTTGCTCTTGTCGTCACTGTATTTATATAGTGACTCCAGTTGAGTTACAGGTCATTTTGAACCTCCAGGATGTTGATAGTGGGGGATTTAGTAACGCCATTAAATGTGGAGATGGTCATCATCTGGCATCTGTGAGGCGTGAATGTTACTTGCCACTTATCAGCCCTAGCCTCACTATTGTCCAGATTTTAAATAAAAACCAAAAGAACTGTGGATGTTGTATATCAGGGACAGGAACAAAGTTGCTGGAAAAGCTCAGCAGGTCTGGCAGCATCTGTGAAGGATATAATCTGTGTTAATGTTTCTGTTTTTTTTCCTTCACAGATGCTGCCAGACCTGCTGAGCTTTTCCAGAAACTTTGTTATTGTCCAGATCTTGTTGCATTTGAACATGGACTGCTTCAGCATCTGAGGAAAACTAAAGAACTGCAGATGCTGGAAATCAGAAACAAAGACAGAAATTGCTGGAGCACCTCAGCAGGACTGGCAGCATCTGTAGAGAGAGAAAGCAGAGTTAATATTTTGGGTCCATTGACCCTTCTTCAGATATTTTCTGTTTTCTCCTGCGCAATTTTCCATATTGTCAGGCCGATGTCAAGATTGTAATTGCACTGAAACAGCTTGGCTAGGGGAGAGACAAGTTCTGGAGTTCCGTACTATTGCCAGAACGTAATCAGGACCCGTAGCGTTTGCAGTATGCAGTGTCTCTGACTTTCTTGCCATCACATGGTGTGAATCTAATTGGCTGAAAACTGGCATCTATAATGTTGGGGACCACTGGTGGAAGCCAACTTGGCACTTCTGGCTGAAAGTTGTTGCAAAATCTTCAACCTTATCTTTTGCACTGATGTGTTGGGCTCGTCCATCATTGAGACGGGAATATGTGTTGAGCCACCTCCTCTTGAATTGTTTAATTATCCACTGCCACTCATGACTGGGTGTGGCAGGACTTCAGAGCTGAGATCTGATCAATGTGGAATGGAATCACTTAGCGCTATCACTTGCTGCTCATATCTGCAGAGTGCAGCTTCCCTCGAACTCTTGATTCAATAATAAGTCTTAAAACAAGGCTGATTCTGAATTACATATTGTACTGGAAATAATAGTTGGTGGATTTGAGCGACAGGGAGAGGCTAAATAGGCTAGGGCTATTTTCTCTGGATCATCGGAGGTTGAGGGGTGGCCTTTTTCACACAGAGGGTGGTGCATGTATAGAATGAGCTGCCAGAGGAAGTGGTGGAGGCTGGTACAATTACAACATTTAAAAGGCATCTAGATGGGTATATGAATAGGAAGGGTTGAGAGGGAAATCGTTCAAATGCTGGCAAATGGAACGAGATTTATCTAGGATATCTGGTCGGCAATAAGGAATTGGACTGTCTCTGTGCTGTATATCTCTATGGCTCTATGGCTCTATAACTATGATCTCTCAGAGGATTTTAGGTTCAAACCCAACTACAGAGACGTGACCACAAAAATCTAAATATGCACTCTAGTGAGGGAATGTTACACTGACGAGCTGTCACCTTTCAAAAGAAACATTAAACTGAAGCTACATCTGCCTCTCAGGTGAACAGAGAAGATTCTGTGGCATTATTTAAGGGAAATACTTGGGAGTTACTTACCCTTGAATCAGCATCACAAAAGTAGATTCTGACCGTTATCACACTGCTATTTGTGAAAGCTTTCTAGGCACAAGTTAGCTGCTGCCCCCTTACTTGACTGACAACACTCCAAAATTACTTGGCTTGTCAGACCTTACTTTGGAATTTACTGATTGCATGAAAGATGCTATCTAATATAAGCTTTTTTTAATATCCTACCATTGCTGCACAATTCTTTAGAACAGTGAGTATCAACTCATTGATCACCTATCTATGCCACATATGATGAATGTTCACAAAATGATATCACTTGGAAACTTGAGTTTTAACATGTACAGAACCATGTACAAATATAAAATACAGAAATAGAAATCAAATTTAGTGGGCGAAGAAGGGGAAAGAATGTTATTTCTATTTTTGAATTCAATGAGCGGAATTGAGGTGTCTGGAAATGTGTTCACGTGCATTTAAATGAGTCTTTAAAATTAACTGGAAGTTAATGTGTAATGACTTCATAAACAAGGGTAGAAGACAGGAAAAAAATGGGCTGCGCCTTCTGACACCAGGAGGTAAACACAGAGAAAAGAAACAGAACTATCCAGAAGATAGCAAGTGGGAATGTTTCTTTCCAAGAAAAGCAGACCATCCAAATAGGAAAAGGCCAAGAAAATCAGTGGTGCAGATTAGCTGTCTCAAAAACCATTAGGACAGAAGAAAAGAAGTCTTGAGTGGTTTAAAGGTTAGTAGGATGAATGTTTCAGAAACAGAAGGCTTTCAGATGGCAGAAAGTGAACTCTCTGACAAGGCAGTTGAATGCATGACAGTAAGGAACACATTTGGAGAAGTAAGTTTACAAGTTGATTAGTTAATGTCTCTTCATGAGATTTTAAAGAACACAGCAATCAAGGGAATTGTAGATGTTTGCCAAAAAAAAGTGCAGTCATGGCAAAAGAAAACAACTTTAAGGTAGAAACGCTGACCCTTGATTGAGATCTGAATGTCTAAGATTATAGTTGAGGGCGAAAGGGAAGAGCAACTATTTCTGATATTTTTCATAAGACCGTTTTAACAAGTTTTTAGCAGTGTAATTTTATTTTCTCCTTTTGTGTTTAACAGACTTTGCTGTTCTTTACTCAAAACTACTTTGACAGCTTTTTGTGAATATGTTCAACGATCACCACTGTAAACAAGTTGCAAAAATAAAAACTTGTGATCAAGCTAGGTTTCCCTCTGACCTCTGACTTGGCGAAGTTATTAGACAGTTCGCCTTGAAATAATTTTAAAGCTGGGGTCATTACACGTACATATTTTTGCATACTTCTTCCATGTACCTTGCTGCTCTCCCTGTTCTCAATTCTCCAAGATCACTGCCATCTATCCACTTTAGTGGAAAAAAAAGTGTCTCATTGTGAAGATCTGCACAATCATCTCACTGTAGGACAAGAGAGACAAAGGATCCCCTTGAAAGAGACAACAAAGAAAAGCACTACTGAAAGAAAGTACTGTAAAATGGGTTGGCTTAAAGTCAGCTATTCTTTGCAATAACCTTCTTTAATTGATTTGTTTCCTCCCCCCCCCCCCATTCCTTAATAATTTATTTACATTTGTCTTTTAATCATTGCAGAAATTTGTTCCTGCATGCCAGCTTTATACAGATCTTTGATTAGGAGCATAACTCTGAAGAGAAAATAAAAGGAGCCATCTTTACGCATTTCTGGGAAGTGTCCAGTTGTGTTACAACTGAATACAATAATAAGTAACAAATTTGATTTGTGCCTACTCTGAACTGTTTTCTGGCTAAATTTCTAGCTTCAGAATCACAATCATGCTCTATTTGAGATAAGTTGAGCAATTACATTGCTAATTAATTTTTCCCCAATTTCTAGACATATTTGCTCAAAGTGAAGTATATTACTGCACTTCAGTATTACAGAATGCATCCCATCAACAACATGAAAGATCCCAATGCAGGTGTAGTGGGTCTGGATGCAGATGAAGCTCTATCAATTGTGTCAATATAATGTGTTTCAATAAATCACAGAAGTGTACTCCACCGACAATAATATATTTCCCCTCTCCACCTCTCCACCCCTCTCACCCACTCCATCCTCTCTCCCGCAGAACGTGCAGCCCTCCGCTCCCTCCGCTCCAATCCCAACATCACCATAAAACCCGCGGACAAGAGAGGCGCAGTTGTAGTATGGCGCACTGACCTCTACATCGCCGAGGCCAGACGCCAACTCTCCGACACCTCCTCCTACCGCCCCCTTGATCGTGACCCCAACCCGAGCACCAAACCATCATCTCCCAAACCATCCACAACCTCATCACCTCAGGTGACCTCCCACCCACGGCCTCCAACCTCATCGTTCCCCAACCCCGCATCGCCCGCTTCTATCTCCTTCCCAAAATCCACAAACCTGAATGCCCTGGTCCACCCGTTGTCTCCGCCTGCTCCTGCCCTACCAAACTTATCTCCAATTATCTGGACTCCATTTTCTCCCCCTTGGTCCAGGAACTCCCTACCTACGTCCGTGACACCACCCACGACCTCTACCTCCTCCAGAACTTCCAATTCCCCGGTCCCCAACACCTCATCTTTACCATGGACGTCCAGTCCCATACACCCGCATTCCACATACAGATGGCCTAAAAGCCCTCCGCTTCTTCCTGTCCCGCAGGCCCGACCAGTCCCCCTCCACTGACATCCTCATCCGCTTAGCCGAACTTGTCCTCACCCTCAACTACTTCTCTTCCAATTCCTCCCACTTTCTACAGACAAAGGGGGTGGCCATGGGTACCCGCATGGGCCCAAGCTATGCCTGTCTCTTTGTAGGTTACATGGAACAATCCCTCTTCCGTACCTACACTGGCCCTAAATCCCACCTCTTCCTCCGTTACATTGATGACTGTATCGGCGCCGCCTCGTGCTCCCACGAGGAGCTCGAACAATTCATCCACTTCACCAACACCTTCCACCCCAACCTTAAGTTCACCTGGACCATCTGTAGTACCTCTCTCACCTTCCTGGGCCTCTCTGTCTCCATCTCGGGCAACCACCTAGAAACCGATATCCATTTCAAGCCCACCGACTCCCACAGCTACCTAGGATACACATCCTCCCACCCACCTTCCTGCAAAAATGCCATCCCCTATTCCCAATTCCTTCGCCTCCGCCGCATCTGCTCCCAGGATGAGGCATTCCACTCCCGTACATCTCAGATGTCCTCATTTTTCAAGGACCGCAACTTCCCCCCCTCAGTGGTCGAGAACGCCCTCCACCGTGTCTCCCGCATTTCCCACAACTCATCCCTCACACCCCGTCCCCGCAATAACAACCAAAAAAGAATCCCCCTCGTCCTCACGTACCACCCCACCAACCTCCGGATCCAACGCATCATACTCCGACACTTCCACCATCTGCAATCCAACCCCACCACCAAAGACATTTTTCCCTCCCCACCCTTATCTGCTTTCCGGAAGGACCACTCTCTCCATGACTCCCTTGTCCACTCCACACTCCCCTCCAGCCCCACCACACCCGGCACTTTTCCCTGCAACCGCAAGAAGTGATACACTTGCCCCTACACCTCCTCCCTCACCCCCATCCCAGGCCCCAAGAAGACTTTCCACATCAAGCAGATGTTCACCTGCACATCTGCTAATGTGGTATACTGCATCCGCTGTACCCGTTGTGGCCTCCTCGACATCGGGGAAACCAAGCGGAGGCTTGGGGACCGCTTTGCAGAACACCTACGCTCGGTTCACAATATACAACTGCACCTCCCAGTCGCGAACCATTTCAACTCCTCCTCCCATTCCTCAGACGACATGTCCATCCTGGGCCACCCGAAGGTTGCAGGAACAGCAACTCATATTCCACTTGGGAACCCTGCAGCCCAATGATACCAATGTGGACTTCACAAGTTTCAAAATCTCCCCTCCCCCTACCGCATCCCAAAACCAGCCCAGCTCGTCCCCACCTCCTTAACCTGTTCTTCCTCCCACCTATCCCCTCCTCCCACCTCAAGCCGCACCCCCATCTCCTGCCTACTAACCTCATCCCGCCCCCTTGACCTGTCGGTCCTCCCTGGACTGACCTATCTCCTCCCTACCTCCCCACCTACACTCACCTTTACTGGCTCCATCCCCGCCTCTTTGACCTGTCTGTTTCCACTCCACCTATCTTCTCCTCTATCCATCTTCTATCCGCCTCCCCCTCTCTCCCTATTTATTTCAGAACCGCCTTCGCCTCCCCCATTTCTGATGAAGGGTCCAGGCCCGAAACGTCAGCTTTCCTACTCCTATGATGCTGCTTGGCCTGCTGTGTTCATCCAGCTCTACACCTTGTTATAACAAATCCTACACCTGCCTGACTGACTGTCAGATACAGGCAGTTTGCATGTTGCATGACAATTTTATTGAAACTACCCAAACTCATTTTATTTTATATAGAACCCTTACAGGTAGCAGCTGGAGAACGCATTTACCACAACATCTCGGCTGAATTTAAGCTCAGGCCCCAGAGATGAAAGGTATGAACTTCATCCACAACAAAATAATCCCTAATCTTAGCTGATAGTGTCTTTAACATGACCTAACTCTAAAATCAAATTCATCATATTTGAACAATGGATATTCAAGGGTTACATCAAGGAACAAATCCCATCAAATATGAGTCTCTATGCTAGTTATACTCTATCAGTTCAACATCTTTCCCACCATTTCCTGATGAGCACACCCATCCCCTACATGTTTGTGTCCCTGCCTTTGTCCAAATATGTCGGTAAATGTTCTAGGATCCACATATAAAACAAAAATTCTTCTCTGTGTACAATTGTGGGAATGGAACGTTACTTCAGAAAACCAAGGAATATATACTAAATTAGACGAAAAGACAAATTTATATAACATCAAACAGATAAATGAACAATACACAATACAAATAGCATACTTGTATTAATAATGTTATTAATCTTCTGAAATGCAAAAAAATAAAATTCTAAAAAGCTAATCCCCATACAGCATGCTGTTAATGGTGACATTCCAAAGGAATCTTTGATAACTTTGTTATTCATCATCACCACAGACTGACTGCTGACCAAGAAAAAGTCAGTCTCAGATACAGCCATTTAAATCTTCTGTAAGTAGATGAAACCAAAAATTAATAATTGCAGCTCATAACTATACTTGCTGGTTTGTCATTCCCAGACGTTTCATTGTTTAGGAACTTTTGTTTTAATCTCTATAGATGGTTTGTGAATCCTAGAAATTAATCAGTCTCCAGAAAGCACTCGCCCAGAATGGCAGCATTCAAGAAGCATGAAGCTCCCTCTGGTTTATGAGAAAAAATCACAGATGCAAAAAAAATTCTTCCAGATTACAAAGTATTTTCCCTGAAGCTTGCAGAAACAGATTACTATAACTATTATGAAGTCAGTGTTGTGTTCTGCATGAATTAAATTAATTTCTGACAAAAATGCTTAATTTTTGTTGCAATAACCTCATCAGAAGATTTATCATTAACCTTGGCACTGATAAAAACAATCATTTGGAAATTTTTCTGAATTTTCAAATCTCTCTACAATGATCTTTTTACACCAATATTTATGAAGTGTAATTATTCTGTACAGAAATAATTTCACATTTGAGTTGGTATCAGGTTTCTTTTCAAACATCGATCATGATGAATTTCAATGGCCAGTGAGCTGTTTTCTTTATGCATGATTGTACACACTGTGAAGGATGAAGTATTGCAATTGAATAAACTTGTCACAACAAGAACCTGTTTCAGACAACAATAGAAATGTGCAGTATTATTGATTCACAGCCAAAGTGGTGCTGAAGATAGCACATTTTACAAGTCTAATCTTTGAATTTCAAGGTATAACCTGTTGGCTGTTTCAGAATGAATTGTGAAGCAGTTGATTAAAAGGATCTATTGGACAACTATTACACTATCACCTCTAAGTAACTGATAATGACCCAGGTTATAGAAATACTGATCTAAATGCCTTCTTATGCCTTCCATTAGGATGGAGGATGACATGTTCCATTACAATTTCACATACTCTGAGATGGCTGATATGGTATTTTCCAGGTAACGATGCCTGGTACCTTCTGGTATTTGCCACCACTGCCAGTGTATGATTCAGGTTTGCAGTGAATAAAATGGAGAAGACAGTTGTTGCAATGCGACATTTTTGTCTGATGCCAATTTCCACTGAAATAGGGTTTGTGGTGTCTTTATTGGTAAGGATGGAGGCTTGTGTGATTAAGAAATAGGCAGAATATGGTGACAAATTTCTGAAAGCAGCCAAACTAGAACAGGATAAAAAAGGAACGTTGAAACTAGGCGCAGGCCATTCCACCCTTCAAGGCTGCTCCACCATCCAGTATGATCATGGCTGATCCTTTACCTCAATTCCATACACCCTGTTCTCCCAATACTCTAATACTTTCAAAATTTTAAAAAATAAGTTATCTCTTTCTTAAATCAATTCAGTGACTTAGCCTCTGGAACCTTCTGTAACAGAGAATTTCACAGGTTTGTTACCCTTTGAGTAAATAAACGTTTCCTCACCTCAGTCCTAAATGGTCTACCCTAACATGAAACTGTTCCCCTGGGTTCTGGACAACCAGAGAAAATATCCCCCCAGCATGCAGTCTGTCCAGTCCTGCTAGAAATATCTACAACTCAATCAGATCCACTCTCATTCCTCAGAACCAGAGTGAATACAGGCCCAAACAATCCAGCAGCTCCTCATATGACAGTTCTGCCATCCTGGATGTCAGCTTAGTGAATTTGTGCTGCATTCTCTATGTCAAGTATATCATTTTCAGTAGGTTCCAAACATGGTCTCACCATGGCCCCATTGAATTGCAGTGAGACATCCCTACTCTGAACTACAATCCTCTTGCAATGCAGGCCAAAAACTGTTCGCCTTTCTAATTGTTGCTACACCTATCTGTCTACCCTTATTGACCAGTGTACAAGGACTCCCAAATCCCTTTGTACATCCATGCTTCCCAATATATCACTGGTTACATAATGTTCTTCCTTTCTGTTTTTAAGACCAAAGTGTATAACTTCACATTTAGTCACATTCTGCACCATGTGCTTGCCCATTCACTCAATTTGTCTAAATTTTGTTGAAGTCCCCTTGCATCCTCCTCACAGACACAATCAGTTTTGTTTCATCAGCAAACTTGGGAATTTTGCATTTGGCACCCTCATCCAGGTCATTAAAATATTGTGACTAGCTGAGGCCCAAGTGCAGGAACTCCACAAATGTCTGGCTGCCAATAGGAAAAAGACCCAGTTTATTCTTATACTCTGCTTCCTGTCTGTAAACCAATTCTTGATCCATGCCTATATTACCCTCATCCAAGGTGCTTTAATTTTGCCCAATAATCTTGTATGAAGGACCTAATCAAAAGCCTTCTGAAAATCCAAATACCACCACATCTACCAGTTTTCCCTTTTGGAGTAACTAATAGAATAGACAAGACTTCATGGTTAAATTAAGAGCTTTCTTGAAGCTGAGAAAGGTCATCTACAGTGGTTGATGACGGTCCTTGCACTTTTCTTGAATTTGCTGAAGAGTGAAGATGATAGCTACGGTACCCCTCTTAGCAAAAACCGCACTGACTATGGAATGAGCTCCTTTGCCACCGGGAAGTGTTGTTAATGAAAGGGACCCAAGGAGTGTTGTTGAATACCAAGACCTAGGGGTTCAGGTACATTGTCCCCTAAAACTGTTGTCACAGGTAGACAGCGTAGTGAAGAAGTCGTTAGGCGTGCTTGCCTTCATTGATCATTGAGTACAGGAGTGGGGGCATCATGATCCGGCCGTACAGGACATTGGTGAGGCTACTTTTTGAGTATTGCTTACAATTCTGATCACCCTGCTATAGAAAGGAAGTTATTAAACTGGAAAGAATACAGAAAAGATTTACGAGTATGATACCAGAACTGGAGGGTTTGAGTTACAAAGAGAGGCTAGATAGGCTGGAGCATTGGTGGCCAAGACGTGACTCTATTGAGGTTTATAAAATCATGAGAGGCATAGATAAGGTGAATAGCTAAAGGGTCTTTTCCCTTGGGTAGGGAAGTCCAAAATTGGAAGGCATATGTTTAAGGTGAGAAGGGAAAAATTTAAAAGGGGCTTCAGGGGCACGTTTTTCACACAGGGAGTGATGTGTTACGTAGAATAAATTGCCAGAAGAAGTGGTAGAGGTGGATACAATTACAAGAGTTAAAAGTCATTTGGACAGGTACATGGATAGGAAAAGTTTAGACTGATATGGGCCAAACAGAGGCAAATGGGACTGGTTTAGTTTAGGAAATGTGGTTGTGATGGATAAGTTGGGCTGAAGGGTCTGTTTCCATGCTGTACAACTTTACCGTTTCAGGATTAAATTCCATTTGCCTCTGTTCAGTCCATCTGACCAACACAACATGATTGAACTGAGCACTTCCTTTACATCTTCCTTGTCATTCATAGACTTTTCTCCATCACTAACTGCTGTCAGGAAATATGAAGCCAAAGATGCTTATTGTAATCACAGACCAAAATATTCAAAATTATGTTTTGAATATATTTTGCTCCTTGGACAATTTTACCTCGCAACATAATCAAAATGAAAGAGTAGTCATTCAAAGGCTTTGAATAGGCTAAGTATGCAAAATGAAATGAAAATTAATGTTGAATAGGTCAAATATTATAATTAGTAATAAATTGCTGGTGTGCACGGCTTAAGTTTAGTAATTGCACACCTTAGTGCTGACTGATTAAGCAATACCAAAATATGATCGTAATGAATTGGTCCTTCACAGCAGCCCAGTAACAGGGAGTATGAAATCAGATTCTGCTTACTAACTCAGAGTATGTTTAAAATCTAAGTCTTAAGCCTAGATTGTTGAGTGAGCTCAGTAAAACCAAACATGCAAAGTTTAGGGCCTTTAGAGAGGCATGCTTGACTCCTGTGTGGCTTTACCAGGGACTTTTGTCCTTTCACATAGAGTTTGGGTATGCAGTACATTTTGAGAGTCACAATGGAGCATGTGAGGATTATGGGTGCACAGATGGGCTTTAGGTCTCCAACAATGAAGCTCAGCTCCTAATATAACTTTATGGCTCCACAAACTCAACCCTCATCTCCTCTGTCCTTCATGACACACCACCTATTCTCCCTCAGATTGGCCAAGATACCCTATTTGATCTCAGATTGCCAATGCCACCAACATAGTGCATGCCAGCTCTATGTCCCTTATGTATCCTCCATAGTTCTTTATCTGGAATGCATTATGGACAATTCTCATGAGATATGCAATAGCAATAGGAATTACTTTAAAATCATTGGACAAATGAAACATCCAACCATCTAATAAAATGCAGAATTTAACAGACCATTATTCATTATCAAAAGCAAAACCATCCCAGTGCGCAAGTAGTAATCCTTTAAGTGCCTATTAAGATGACAAACAAACAAGAAACAGCATCACAGGCATATTCTATAATGACAGCCTGTTAAATGCTTTGATTATTCTTGGATCTAAAGATCATCAACCAAGATGAAACAATTATGTCTTTTGAAACCTGCCAAGGATTCATAATAGCTGCAGATGTCATAATAAGAGCTTCCAGCCACATTGCCTACACTTTATATGCATAATATTCCAAACAAAGCAACAAGATTCAATGGCATCCAACCACCACTTGATATTTTCACTCTCTCCAACGGCAATAAACAGTGTGCACCATATATTAATGGCACTCCTGCAACTAACCAAGGTTCTTCCAACTGCACCTTCCGAGCCCAATTTCTCTAACACCAAGAAGGACAATGGCAGCAGATCCTAAAAGGACCACCTGCAAATTCCAATTCTGGCTTGGCACTATGCTGTGGTCCTTCACTGTCACTGGGCCAACATCCTTGTACTCTCTTCCTAACAGCACTGTGGGCATACCTGAGCCATAGGACTGCAGTGTTTCAAAAAGGCAGCTCACTGGTACCTTCAAGGGCAAAAAAGGGATGGGCGAGCAACGCCGACTTCCTGTGAAAGAGTATTTAAAAAATGGTAAATGAGAATATTGGAAATTTAACAGTTAGCTTTGCAGCTACACTGGCAAAAGATTATTTAATTCATGATAATCTAACACTTTCTCATTCACATGACTTAATCCGATTGTGACCAGATACTAGCATTTACAGTTCCACTTTCTTGGATTGCAATGTTGATAATGTTTGACTTTTTTCACTTAGATGATGCAACACCAATTACAAATATATTGGGAACCAATAAACCAGAGAAATAAATAGCTCTAGTCAAAAAGATCTTTGAGAATTATGTCACCAGAACAGGACTTTCTGAAAACCTGAGTACAAAGCAGCTGTATAGAATAGCATCACAATTCTTGCATTTGAGAATCGATCAACGTGGTGGCATGTAAATGTTAACAATGGCTCTGAAATGGTAAGAAAATGTAAGTCAGCTTTAAATTTGGAACATGTTATCCAGTTGTGAATCACTAAACCATCATGCGGGAATAGCATGAATGCCAAGTGGATTGTAAACCATCAAAATAATTGCTTTGAAGAAAATACATTGATGAGTAGTTGTTGGGCAAGGCTATTCCTTTTCTATTCACCTAAGTTCTGGTCAGCTGAACTACGGGTATTAATTAGGTTTCTGATAATAGCAGACAATTACATAGGAAAGATACATTTTACACGAGGTGCAATAAACATTTGTTAAAGAAATTTTAAAATAGCACCAAACGTTTGACTCTCAATGAAAAAGCAGCTGCCTTTGAAAAAACATATGAATGCTAAGTGATTAGAGTTATACACAATTTATACAAAGTCTTCTTGCACTTATTTGCAAAAGTATGTAACTGGTAAGCTGTCATCAACTAGTGAAAAGACACACTGTAGGCCAAAATCAGAAGTTTGAATCTTGTGAATTGGAGAGTTAGGCTAGAGAAATATGCATAGCTGTAGTAGAAAGAAACGATGGAAACATTTGCTAGAGAGGATGAAGGCCCCATTGATCCTCCAGAACCCACCGGGAGAGTGCCAGATTTAAACTGCCCGTCTCCCCATGAGGAAAAATTCCAGCAGCAATAGGAAGTTCTCATTAATTGAGTAATTAAGCACCTCATTTGGCAGCCCTGTGAGTGGCTGCACTATCGAGGTTCCTGCTGTTGGGTTATGTGCCATGATAGTAGGACAACATTGGGTTTCCCTCCAGATATCGTTCCTCACTGTAATACTAGATTATTGCTACAGCACCAGGAAAATTGAGCCCTACAAGTCAGATATCAGGCAGACAGTACATTTGAAGCTTGATGGCATTACTGTTCATAAAAACATATAATTAACATGCAGTTTATCCTTGTGAAACTAATTATATCAATATTTAACTTGACAGAGAAAGAAATAAATTTCTATATAGAAAAGCTTTGAGAATGAAAAAGATCTAGATGTGTACACGGATCACTGAAGGATGGTAAACAAATGTGTAGAACGTAGAAAAACTGTAAAAAAGCTAACTTGAAATTGGGTTGCATTACTCGAACATTCAGTACATCATTTTGTCACTATACAAGTTGTAGCTCAGGCTACATCTGGAGTATTATATCTAGTTTATATAGTGCATGATAAAGTGACCTTGGGGAATGCTTCCTAACTTAAAAGAACCTTAGACACTTTGATAGATTTGAGTTTCCGGCTCTGTTTACTTTAAAGCAGTGTAGACTTAGCAGTGACCTGGTAAAGGTCTATAAAGTAATCAATGGGCTGGATAACATGAGATAGGATTTATAGTGAAGGTGCCCCTAGGTAGCAGTGATCATATTATGACTGAATTTTACATTCTGGTTGAAGGAGAGAGGCATGTCTCTGAGACATTTTTAAATATTTATAGAAGGGGATTTATAAGGACGTGAAATCAAAGCTGGCTAAAGTGAATTTGAAAATGAGATTAAAGGATAAGTCAATAGAGATACAGTGGCAGATATTTAAGAGGATATTTCAAAACACATTCCAATAAGTAAGGGGAATTCTAAAGGCCCAAATCCTGATCTCATATGGAAGTGTTAAAGATAATATCAAGGTAAAAGGAAAAGCATATCATTGTGCAAAGACAGGTGGCAGGTCAGAAGATTTGTCAGAATATTTAAACAGCAAAGAATGACTAAAAAATAAATAAAGAGGGAAATGGGAAAACAGTACAAAACAAAGGTAGCCAGAAATATAAAAACAGATGGAAAGAGTTCCTATAAAGATTTAAAGTAGAGTTATAAAAAAAAGAGCATTGGCCCTACAGATAGTGAAACTGGAGAATTAATAATGAATATTTGTTAATGTGAATAAGGCCAAGGGGAAGAGGACTGGGGTGAACACACCAATGGTGAAAGGCTCAATCTTAGGGGGAGTTCTCCAAGCAAATGAGGGAGCTTGAGAAAGATGCACTTGCTTTACCCAGTACCTTGCCTCAGGATGGGCAGGAGCAAGAAAAGAGCTTGCAGAAATATATAGCTTCCTGGCTACAAAAGGTACCTGTGGAATGCAGTAAAATTCTACCCAAATAATATAGGAACACTCATCATATCCAGCTTTCTCATTGCAGTTGTTAAGAACAACTGGGTTCTAATCTAAAGAAAGACCTGCCTTCACATTGAGGATACTGTCTGTCATGTTGTATAACAATACCAATGTGCAAATACTGTAGATTTCAAACAGTTCCAGAAAAAAAGGCTGGACATCCATAAGGCGTTTTTTGTTTCCTTTATTCATTAACAGGATGAGGATGTCACTGGCTAGGCAGCATTTATTGTCCATCCCTAATTGCCCAGAGGGCAGTTCAGAATCAACTACATTTCTGTGGGTCTGGAGTCACATGTAGGCCAGACCAGGTAAGGATGGCAGTTTTTCTGACAATCAACAATGGATTCATGATCATCATTAGATTCTGCTGTGGTGGGATTCAAACCAGAATGTTATCCAAGTTTCTGGATTAACAGTTCAGTGATAATACCACTAGGCCATTGCCTCCCGAGCAGCACCAACTGATTTGTACTCAAGTACAAGGTTTTAAGAAAGGCATATTTAAATAGATGAGGCAGAGTCTGTCCACCGTAAACTGGGAAACTCTGCTAATAGGTAAAACAACTGAGGAACAGTGGAGGGTGTACGAAGAAACGTTTTAATGTTATTCAGATCCAGTTTGTACACAAGGAAAAGCTCCAACTCACAAATAAAAAGCGATGGACACCTAAGGAGGTAAGGGACAGCATAAACTTAAAAGAAAGGCTTTATAAAAATGTGAACAACAGAACAGACCCCACAAAATGGGGCAAATACAAAGACCAAAGGGCCATAAAGTGGCTTATAAAAGGAAACTAGCAATGATATAAAAGACAATAAAAAGTGTTTTTAAAGTTATACAAAAAGGGAAAGTGGCTGGTTAGCAGTGCTATTGGCCCACTGAATGCTGAGATTAGGTGAAATTGACTGCCCTTGACATCAAGGCCACATTTGACTGAGTGTGTTATCAAGAAGACCTTGAAAAACTGGAGCTAACGGGAATCAGGGAACTCTCTGTTGGTTGGACTCACACCTAGCACAAAATGAAGATAGTTGTGATTTTTGGAGGTCAGTCATCTCAGCTCCAGGAAATCATTGCAGACATTCCTCAGAGTCGTGATCTAGGCCAAACTGTCTTCAGGTTCTTTGTAAGCGACCTTCATTCTATTTCAAGGTTAGAAGTGGGAATGTTAACTGATGTTTTCACA
>NC_063333.1:57119166-57196260 GCF_021869965.1 Rhincodon typus | reverse complement strand
ACAGAAGGGCACTTCTGGCATATTGGTAATATCTCCTACCCCAGCGCGAGAAGACTCAGGCTCAAGTGCCACCTGCTTCAGAGGTGTGTCACAACATGTCCGAACGGGTTGATTATTTCATTATTTCATTATTTCATTATTTTTATCGAAAACTGAAAGACAATTTACCAAAACAAAAAGGAGCAAATTCAAACTTTAAATTACAGAATACTAACAAACAAAAATGTTTATTTTAATGAGTTGAAAATATCTGATTTGCAGATTGGATACACATAGTATACATTCATTTGGCAGTGCAAATCTTGGAAAGAGATACATGTTTCCAAGTGAGGAAAAAAAGGTCCTGCTCATCTATTTTAAAATGGGTGACCTCTTATTCTGAGGTTCTATCCTCTATTCTGAGACTTTCCCGCAAGGGGAAACAACTTCCCATATATACCATTTTAAGCTTCCTAAGAATCTTATATTTTCCAATAATGTCTTCTCATATTCTTCTAAATTCCAATATAGGCCCAACCAACTCAAACTGTCCTCATAAGAAAATCCCTGCATACCTGGGATCAACCGAGTGAACCTACTCTGGATTATCCCCTATGCCAATATACACTTCTTCAGATAAAAGGACTGGAACTGTTCACAGTATTCCAATCTTGTATTGTTTTTTGGCAAAGCCTTCCTAATTTTATACTACCTTGTTTTTGAAATAAATGCTAACACTCAATTTGCCTTCCCTATTACCCAATGAACTTGGATCCTAGCTTTTTGTGATTCATGAACAAGGACAACCAAATTCCTCTCTATGTTACAAATTTCTGCAGTCTTTCTCTATGTAAATTATCTTCAGCTCTTCTATTCTTCCTGCCAAAGTGCACAACCACACATTTTCCCAAATCATCTCTCATCTGCCAAGGTTTTGCCCACTCACAACCTGTCTATACCCCTCTGAAGAACTTGTCATCCTCACACCTTCAAACCTAATTGTGCATCATCCACAAACTTGGTTACAGTACATTCAGTTTCCTCTTCCAATGCATGAATACAAGCAAATGATTGTATCTCCAGCACTGATCCCCAGTGGTACTTCACCAGTTACAGGTTGCCATACTGATAAACCTTTGGTAACATGTCCCACTTTTCAGCAATTCCACATATGCTTTATTCACGTTTGTCTAACCCAATTTTCTTATACTATGTAACTATGTTTGATTCAGTAGCAGACAGACTATTAGCATTCAGCTAGCCCAGTTCCAACAGAGTAAACCAAATTCTTATGTAGATTATTGGGCCAATATGTGAAGTAATTCAGGATGATGACAATGAAATATTTGGTCGCTCAAGTTCTTTCTATGCATGGGACCATTAAAGCAGTCATTCAGACCAAGCAAAAATATTTAAAGGATAGCCTTGACATTCAATTTCCACATAGATATCTGTTAGTTTCCTTTAACTATATGTATTATTTGTTTGCATATCTTTGATTCATCTTGGTTTGATACACGTTCTGTTCAAATTTTGAACAGTCTGAGCTGACTTGTTCAAATTCAGTATTCTGTTTGAAACCAGAAACATATGGACAGACACACTCAACTGAAGGTCAGTAGCAAGGTGTGACAAAAGGTTGAGCCAAGAACTGTGTGCACTAAGTGTGCACCTTATACTGAATATTTAGTACAGCGGAGGCATAGATGGTTCAAACTGCAACACTAAGTATGTAGTGCATCATTACTACCTATCCATTTACTGTTCAATAAATCTGTTTGATATTTAAAGGCTAAGCCACAGTTTCACAGAAAGTTTAATCGGGTCATAATCTGCCAGCAGAGCAATGAACAATTTCCAATAGCTATTGACATGCCCTTTCATGCTTAATCAAGCTGACATTTTTGCCACAAGTTGTTGAATGAGTGCAAAGTCACAACGGCACAGCAAGAGAAACTGTGCACCTGGCAGCTGATTGAACAGGGAAAACTACTGCTTATCTGCCTGATCAAGACTAAAGGCTGGTTAAATTAAAATCAGAAGAACTGAAAAGGACGTGCAGCATAAATTACACAGTAAATTCAATGTCAAAGCAGGTACAAGGTCAGAAATCACACGACACCAGGCTATAGTCCAAAAGGTTTATTTGAAAACACAAGGTTTCAGAGCCTCAGTCCTTCTTCAGGTGTTAGTGAGAGAGGCAGTATCAGACACAGAATGTATAAGTAAAAGATCAAAGGCTCACACCATTGATGAGGATGTACTAAACAAACTTAAGATCCTGTTAAATCTTTAATCAGTTAGAAAGTTTTAATGGATTAATATGTCTGTGTAACTCCCTGAATTTCTTTCTTGTTATGGTGCTGACAGAAGTAAAGATTTTATCAGAGTAAAGAAGAGGTGACATTTCAGGTCAGAAAATGCACGTTAGGTGTGAGACCTTGTTTAGAATCTGGTTGTGTTTTCGTTTCGAGTCAGAATGGTTTTATTTCTAAAGTAGGAATTTATAAAGCGCCAATTGACCGACTGTCCGTAAATTGTGTGCTTTTTGAACAAAATAAAATATATCATCAAGTACAAAATCACCACGTACATTCACATGTGAATGTGTGTGTGTGTGTGAATGTGTGTGTGTGTGTGTGTGTGTGTGTGTGTGTGTGTGTGTGTGTGTGCGTGTGTGAGAGTGTACAGTGTGTTGGGGTCACCTGTAGTGCCACATGAACCCAGGGTCCCGTTCGAGCCCGTCCTCATGGGTACTGAACTTGGCTATCAGCCTCTGCTCAGCAACTCTGCGTTGCTGTGTATCCCGAAGTCCACCTTGGAGGATGGTTTACCCAAAGATCCGAGGCCAAATGTCGTTGACTGCTGAAGTGTTCCCCCACTGGGAGGGAACATTCCTGTCTGGCGATTGTTGTGCGGTGTCCATTGTTGTTGTAGCATCTGCATGGTTTCACCAATATACCATGCATCGGGGCATCCTTGTCTGCAGTGTTTGAGATTGACAACATTGACCGAGTCACATGAGTATCTGCTGTGCACGTGGTGGGTGGTGTTTCCACGTGTGATGGTAATATCCATTTCGAAGATCTGAAATGTCTTGAAGAGGTTGCCATGACAGGGTTGTATAGTGTTGTGGTCAATGTTGTCCTGAAGGTTGGCTAGTTTGCTGTGAACAATGGTCTGTTTAAGGTTTGGCGGTTGTTTGAAGGCGAGAAGTGGAGGTGTGGGGAAAATGTTGGCGAGGTGCTCATCGTCATCGACAATGTGTTGAAGGCTATGAAGAACATGGCGTAGTTTCTCCGCTCCCGGGAAGTACCGGACGACAAAGAGCACTCTGTTGGACATATCCCGTGTCTGTCTTCTGAGGAGGTCATTATGGTTTCTCACTGTGGCACGTTAGAACTGGTAATCAATGAGTTGAGCATCATATCCTGTTTCTATGAGGGCATCCTTCATGACGTGCAGGTGTCCGTATTATTCCTCCTCATCGGAACAGGTTCTGTGTATGTGCATCTCCATCCGGAATGGACACTTCAGTACCTCACTCTACTGCAAGCCCATGGATAACCTCACAATGCTGCACTTCTCTAGTTTCCACCCGAAACATATTAAAACAATCATCCCCTATGGACAAGCCCTACGCATACACAGAATCTGTTTGCCTCCACTTCTTGCCTTCAAACAACTGCCAAACCTTAAACAGACCATTGTTTGCAGCAAACTACCCAGCCTTCAGGACAACATCGCCCACAACAATATACAATCCTGCCATGGCAACCTCTGCAAGACATGTCAGATCATCAACATGGACACTACCATCACACAAGGGAACACCATCCACCATGTACATGGCAGATACTCATGTGGCTCGCCAACATCTATCTCATACAACTATAGGCAAGGATGCCCCGAGGCATGGTACATTGACAAAACCATGCAGAAGCTACGACAACGGATGAATGGCCACTGCGCAACAATCACCAGACAGGAATGTTCCCTCCCAGTAGGAGAACACTTCAGCGGTCAACAACATTCAGCCTCGGATCTTCCGGTAAACCATCCTCCAAGGCAGACATTGGGATACACAAGAACGCAGAGTTACTGAGCCAAGGTTGATAGCCAAGTTTGGTACCCAGGAGGAGGGATTCAACTGGGATTTTGAGTTCATGTCGCACTACAGGTGACCCCACCACACTATACACTATCTGACTCTCACACACACACGCGCGCACGCACACACACACACACACACACACACACACACACACACATTACTTGCAGATACATTTTATTTGTTAGACAGTTAGACAATATGGTGTTTTATAAATTCCTAGTTTAGAAAGAAAACCAGTCTGACTCCAAACTAAAACACAAACAGATTCTAAACAAGGTCTCACACCTAACATGCATTGTCTGACCTAAAATGTCACCTCTTCTTTACACTAGAAAGGAATTTGGGGATTTGCATATACATATTAATCAATTAAAACCTTCTAACTGATTAAAGATTGAACAGCATCTTACATTTGTTTAGTACATCATCATCAATGGTGTGAACCTTTGATCTTTTACTTATAAATTCTGTGTCTGATGCTACCTCTCTCACTGACACCTGAAGAAGGACTGAGGCTCCGAAAGATTGTGTTTTCAAATAAACCTGTTGGACTATAACCTAGTGTTGTGTGACTTCTGACCTGTCCACCCCAGTCCAACACCGACACTGCCACATCAAATCAGGTACAGAAAGAGAAATAAGAAGGACAAAAGAGAATTTTTTGTTTTAAAAAAGTGTTAACTTAGAATTCCACACGTTTACAGTCTCCAACATCAAAATAATACACAAATCCATACTTGCTCATCATTACCTTTTCAATTATAGTTTGGGCTGAACAATAGGCAATGTCCACATTCAGCGAACGATATATTGGCAGCAATTTATCCTGACATCTTCCAAAAAAGAGTCTGACAGCCAATCCAGACCTAATGAAATAACTCATATGAAACCAAAACCGCATCTGTGTCAATTGCACCAGCTTTGCATTTCTGTGACACGTTCGGTTCAAATGCATTGAACAAATTCAGCAAACTCATGCTATTCAATGCAATGAAGTTAGAGGAAAAAAAATAGGATTTTCACTCGACAATAGTAAAGGATTTTTGGTATCACCCTAGTTTACATGCCTTTGTGATTTGGATGATAAATTGGATTTGATGGTGTCCTTCTTGCTTTGCTGCTTTTCCCTTCTTGTTGAAAAAGCAGGTGTTAAGGAACGTAACTGAATATTGGGAAAACTGAAGCTATAGTTTTCAATGCCTGCTCCAAATACCGTTTTATATAGCACCAATTCCATCCTTCTTCCCAGCAGCAATCTAAAATCCAAGCAAAGCAATCTGTTTGCAGTTATATTTCACCCTAAGATGGCCTTCAAACATTTGTACCATCAACAAAACCACCTGGTTTAATCTTTGTAGCATTCTGCAATTTCAGCACTGCCCCAACTCATCTCCTGCAAAATTCTTTGACCATGCCTTGTTCCCTCTACTTTTGACTATTCCAAAGCTTTCCCAACTTTAAAATCACTCTTTCCATAACCTTGATGTCAGCTTAAACTGTCTGGTCCAAATCTTAACCAGCAGCCATTCCTATTCACCTATCACATCTGTGATCAATACTGGCTTCTAGTCAAACAACTTTGATTTCAAAATTCACATTTTTTTTAACAAACCCCTCCATGGTCCCATCACACTTCACCTGTGTAATTTCCTTGAACCTCACAACCTTCTGAGATATTTTCACTCCTGGATTCATGAGGGTCCCGAATTGTAATCATTCCATCGCTGGTGGCAGTGTCTACAGCTGCCCTAGCCCTTAGGTCTAGAATTCCCTCCTCATACTTTTTTTGCATTTTAAAGCCCTGAAGTCTTGTGTGCTGAATTGATATCAATTTTTAGTTACGTCTATCATAAAATAAGTGGCAAATAAACACTGGGAATAAGACATCCAGTTAGTGATAAAATATTAACTTGAACAACCATTATTAAGGAGAAACTAGCCATTGCTCAAATACAATTCAGAACAAAAAGCATGAATTAATTAAAAAAGGAATTAAGGATTTATTTTGTCCCTCTTACATCCTCAAAACCTCTGAGATGCTTTTAAATTGCAGTCACAGTTGCAATGTGAAATGCAGCAGCCTATCTGTGCGCAGCAAGTTTTAACAATAATAAATCAACGAGATCAGCAGATAAATCTTTCTTAGGTTTTAGTTGAGGAATGAATATTGATGTGGGCAAAAAACCTTCTTACTCTTTTTCAAATCGTGCTTTGATGTCCTACCCAAGGGAGGGTTTGGTTCAACATCTTATTCACAAAGCAGCAGCCCTGATAGTGAAAAGTTTAATTAGTCCTACAACAAAGTGTCAGCCTAAGATTATGTGCTCAAGTCTGTGGAGTGGGGCTTGAAACCTTTTGATGCAGAGGAGAAATGCTACACGTAAACATCTTGAATGAGCAGGGGACGGACTATGTTATTCTGAAAAGTTGATCTGTTGACAATGTAGAAGAGTATTTTTGGCCATGCATGTTCAAAGGCCCAGAATTAAAAACGTACAAGAAAGCTACAGATAAGGCAATGGTATCCAAGATGGACTGAAAAGGCTCATACCCAGGTAAATGAGTGTATTCCATTTAAATTTAATATATCTTGCCCATGTCATCTATGACCTGGTGTTCAGTTTCTGAGTGAATACACAAAGTATTCCAATCTACCAGCTCAGTCTTCAGCTGACTGATGAAAAGAATATTTGAGAACCAGGATTTCAATTCTATGACATAGGTCATGGTTTGCCAGACAGCAATGATCCCTGTCTACTGAGATGTTCTGAAGATTTGTACAACCTACAACAGGTACTTCAAATCACCAGAGAAGTAACAACAGCATTTTCTTTCCAAGATCCTTCAAATCCATTGGTAGTGTCTTCAAGGCCAAGCTGTCCAGCATTTAGTCACTAATCATTTGAAACCAGTTCTGCTGAGCGAAACAAGAATGTTATTCAAACTGGACCATCACCTGGACCATCTCCAATACCTCTCTCTCCTTCCTGGACCTCTCTATTTCCATCTCTGGGAACCACCTGGTAACCGATATCCATTTCAAGCCTACCGACTCCCACAGCTACCTAGAGTATGCCTCCTCTCACCCATCTTCCTGCAAAAAGGCCATCCCCTATTCCCAATTCCTTCGCCTCTGCCACATCTGCTCCCGAGATGAGGCATTCCACTCCTGGACATCCCAGATGTCCTCGTTTTTCAAGGACCGCAACTTCCCCTCCATAGTGGTCGAAAACCCCCTCGATCGTGTCTTTTGCATTTCCCACAATTCATCCCTCACACCCACTCCCCGCAATAACAACCATAACAGAATCCCCCTCGTCCTCACGTACCACCCCATCAACCTCCGGATCCAACGCATCATCCTCCGACACTTCCGCCATCTGCAACCCGACCTCACTACCAAAGACATTTCTCCCTCCTCACCCTTATCTGCTTTCCGGAGGGACCACTCTCTCCGTGACTCCCTTGTCCGCTTCACACTCCCCACCAGTCCCACCACTCCCGGCACTTTTCCCTGCAACTGCAGGAAGTGCTACACCTGCCCCTACACCTCCCCCCTCACCACATCCCAGGCCCTAAGAAGACCTTCCACATCAAACAGATGTTCACCTGCACATCTGCTAATGTGGTATACTGTATCCGCTGTTCCCGATGTGGCCTCCTCTACATCGGGGAAACCAAGCGGAGGCTTGGAGACTGCTTTGTGGAACACCTACGCTCAGTTCGCGACAAACAACTGCACCTCCCAGTCGCGAACAATTTCAACTCCCCCTCCCACTCCTTGAACAACATGTCCATCCTGGGCCTCCTGCAGTGCCACAACGATGCTACCCGAAGGTTACAGGAACAGCACCTCATATTTCACTTGGGAACCCTGCAGCCCAATGGTATCAAAATGGACTTCACAAGCTTCAAAATCTCCCCTCCCCCGACCGCATCCCAAAACCAGCCCAGCTCGTAACCCCCTCCCTAACCTGTCCTCCCACCTATCCACTCCTCCCACCTCAAGCCCCACCCCCATCTCTTTCCTACTAGCCTCATCCCGCCTCCTTGACCTGTCCGTCCTCCCTTGTCCGACCTATCCCCTCCCTAACTCACCTTTACTGGCTCCAACCCCGACTCCTTGACCTGTCTGTCTCCTCTCCATCTATCTTCTCCTTTATCCATCTTCTATCCGCCTCCCCCTTTCTCCCTATTTATTTCAGAATCCCCTTCCCCTCCCCCATTTCTGAAGAAGGGTCTAGACCCGAAATGTCAGCTTTCCTGCTCCTCTGATGCTGCTTGGCCTGCTGTGTTCATCCAGCTCTACACCTTGTTATCTCAGATTCTTCAGCATCAGCAGTTCCTACTATCTCTGTCATTCAAACACCTCATTTCAAAATCTGAAATCAACTGTTGCATTTGAAACTTGCTTAGGACAGGAGTTTCCCAAGGAGGAGAGCTGAATTACTTCAGGGACACACTTGGGAGCCCCTGGATTGTGGCTAACCAAAATGGAGAAGGTTTATTTATTTGGGAAGGCACCAAACACATTGACAAAGTGTGTCAGGAGCATGTAGAGACATAACTGAGGTTTCAAAGAGAGTGGACAAACCTTCAAACACCTCATCTGCTCAATTCTTCAAGTCCCACCTGCCCTGCCTGTGGCAGAGTTTGTAGATCTTATTAGCCAACTCAGAGCCTATCAAACAGAATAAAAGCAAGTCATCCTCAATAGAGGGATTGCCGAAGAGAAGAAGGAATGAGATATGTAACCATTCAGCCATCAGAAACTGAAGAGCCTGTATTTCATGCCACCCCTCTCTCTGCACACAAGCTACTAAAAGTGGTATGCTGGAAAGAATAACGTTGATTCAAATCAATGGAAAAGTTAAAATCAAACAAAATATCTATATAACAGTTTGGCAAGGGCAGTTATACATCACTGAAGAGCAAGAATAAGTACAAACTTTTGTGGATGCCTAAATACAGTGATAACCTTGCAGTTTGGATGAGTCAGATAAAACAGGAACATCCCAAACAGAGAGATGTGAACATTTCAGTAGAGATATTGGGCTGACCTTTCACCACAAAGGCAGTGTACAGAAGCTAGTGTGTATTAGATCTGAAACTCACCACCACTGGGAAGCTCAGTAAAGTCAGATTTTCAGAAGAGCTGGAGGCCTGGCATGCCGGGTAGGGCAGCCCCTCACTGAATCAATGAAGGTCTATTACTGGAGGCTATGTAAAAGAGAAAAAAGGTCCTTTTCCTCAACAGTGACAGAAAGAGGTCACCTTGCTGTGCAGCATAAGTCCTCATCAATAAGCATCATCTCCCTCCACTCTCAATTCCTCTATTCTTACCTTGTTTGTAGGAAATAGCTTTATAACCTTACAAAATCTCAAGAAATATAATGAATTCTCATAGAAAGAGCCTCTCTCTTTTGCTCCCTTATTACAAAATATTCCACAGCAGCCTGCCACAGAACAGCATGATAAAATAAGGAACTGTAGATGTTGGAAGTCTGAAATGAAAACTAGTAGTGATGGAGAAACACAGCAAGTCTGGCAGTATCTGTTGTAAACAAAAACAGAGTTAATGTTTTGAGTACAGAGACCTTTCATCAGAACAGCTTAGAACTGATATCTCTGCCAAAGTCAAGATTCTAGCGTAGGCTTTGAAATAAGATATTCCATAACCTGATAAGTCTCAGGAGTCATGTAAACCCAACTCTGAGCAAAGCTAAAACAGAATGTCTGAGCACATGTAAAGACACAAGATGATATGGCTTTATACTAAGTAGTTGGGTGTAGGTTTCCATTGCATGAAAAATTAAAGAAAAAGTTAAAGGGGTGAGAGTTCAGTAGAGGTTAGAATTAGGATTAGATTTGATTGTCATGTGAACAATGTTGCCATTCCTGGTGCCATCTTAGATACAAAAATACCTCGGTACAAAAGTAGAAAAGTAAAGAAATAAAATTAAAAGTTCAATATTGCAGACCTTGTTAAGTGCTTACCCATGCTGAGCTCGCACTCCCCACAAGGGTTATTAAAGTCTCTAGAAGTAGTAATAGGACAGAGAATGGAAAGGGTCAGGAATCTAACTTCAGGCACTGTAGATAAGGGGATAAATATGAGAAGGGAGCAGTCAACACAGGACTAAGGGTGTTGTACTTAATGCATGCAGTAAACTAAAGGTAAATGAGCTTGAAGCACAGATTGAAGTTGATGGGCAAGATGTTGTCAGTATCAGAGAGAGGCTGCAAGGGGATCAGGGCTGGAAATATCCACAGGATAGGCAACCTATCAAAATGACAGGCAGACAGGCAGAGGGTGCACATTTGACTTGCTCGTAAGAAATGAATTTAAATCTATAGCAAGAAGTGATATAGGGCCAGAAGGCATTGAAACTATGTTTGGTAGAGTTGAGGAATGCAAAATAAAATATATGCCCTGTACAGGCCTCCTAGCAGAAGTCAGGATGTGGCATAGAAACCCTACGGTGTGGAAACAGGCCCTTCAGCCAACAAGTCCACACCAGCCATTGAAGCATCCCACTCAAACCCATCCCTGAGCACTATGGGCAATTTAGCATGGCCAATCCACTTAACCTGCATATCTTTGGACTGTGGGAGGAAACTGGAGCACCCAGAGGAAACCCACACAGACACGGGGAGAACATACAAACTCCACAGAGACAGTCACCCGAGGGTGGAATCGAACCCGGGTCCCTGGCGCTGTGAGGCAGCAGTGCTAACCACTGAGCCACCGTGCCACCTGAGATAGGCACTATTATGATAATCATGGGGTCTTCAGTACGCAGGTGGAATAGGTAAATCAGATTGGCAGCGGATCTCAAAAAAAGAAATTTGTGAAATGTCTATAAGATTGTTTTATTTGAAGCAGTTTGTAGTCAAGCCCACTAGGGAATAGGCAATTCAGGATTTAATGATGTGTCACGTGACAGACTTGATTAGATTAAGGTGAAGGAACCCCGAGGGGTCAGTGACCATAATATGATAGAATTCACCCCGCAGTTCAAGAGGGAGAAGCTGTCATCAGATATAACAGTATTACAGTTGAGTAAAGGTAACTGCAAAGACATGAGGGAGGAGCTGATTGGAAGCCAAGCCTGAGGGAAGATGGTAGAGCAGAAATGGCAGGGGTTTCTTGGTATAATTCAGGAGGCACAGCAGAAACTCATACCAAGCAAGAAACACACTAAAGGGGAGGATAAACAGCCATGGCTGACAAGGGAAGTCATGGACAGCATAAAAACAAAAGAAAAATATACAATGTGGTGAAGTTTGTTGGGAAGTCAGAGGATTGGGAAGGCTTTAAAAACCACAGAGGATAGCTAAAATAGCATTAAGTGAGGGAGAAGATGAAATGAGAGGAAGCTAACTAGTAATATAAAAGAAGATTGCAATAGATTTTTTAAACATATCTAAAAAGCAAGAGAGAGGCAAAAGCAGACATTGTACTGCTGGAAGATGAAGCTGGAGAAGTTGCAATGGGAAACAAAAAAGAAGATGGAATAACTGAATAGGTATTTTGCATCCGTTTTCACAGTGGACGACACCAGAAGCACACCAGAGCTTCAAGAGAGTCAGGGGCAGAGGTAAGTAGAGTGTCCATCACCGAGGAGAAGGTGCTAGGGAAACTTAAAGGTCTGAAGGTAGATTAACCATCTGGACTGGATGGATTACACCTGGGTTCTTAAGGAGAAAGCTGAGAAGATTGTGGAGGCATTGGTGGTGGACTTGGGAATCACTGGAGTCAGAGAGAGTCTCAGAAGACTGGAAAATGGCTAATGTTTAGAAGGAACTGAAGCAGAAGACAGGAAATTATAGACCAGTTAGCCTTACCTTGTTCGTTGGTAAGATTTTAGAGTCCATTATTAAGGATGAGATTGCATGGTACTTGGAATTACATGGAAAAATAGAGCTGAGTCAGCACTGCTTTGACAGCGGAAGGCCATGCCGGATAAATCTGTTACAGTTGTTTGAGGAGGTAATGGGTAAGTTAGACAAAGAAGAGGCCCCCAAGTTCTGGACTCACCCAGAAGAAGAAAAATGCTTTCCATGTCCAACTTGTCAAGACCATTCAGGGATTTTAGTTTAATCAAGACAAACCTCACTCTTCAGTGGAAGCAAGCCCAGTCTGTCCAACCTATCCACATAATATATCCTGCTCATTCCAGGTATCAATCTAGTAAACCCTTTTTGAGCTTCCTCCAATGCATTTATGTCATTCATTAAATAAGAGACCAAAACTGCACACAGTATTTGAGATGTGCACTTAACAATTCTCTGTATAACTGAAGCATAACATCCTGACTTTTATGCTCAATTTGTCTCTTCATAAAAAATAGCATCCCATTAGCATTCTTAACTACATGCCGTGCCTGCGTACTAACCTTTTGTGACTCATGCACGAGAATAACTAAATCCCTCTGCAGCTGGTATAGTTATTCTCTGTTTAAGTAGTATTCTCTTTTATTCTTCCTGCCAAAGTGAACAACTTCATATTCTCCCACATTAACTACCATCTGCCATGTTTTTGCCCACTCACTCAACAACTACAACAACTACACTCTACAACTTCCTTATATCTTTTTCACAACATACTTTCCTACCTATCTTGGTGTCATCTGCAAATTCGGATACCCTGCCATTCCTCACCTCATCTAAGTCATTGATGTAAATTGTAATTAGTTGATACCTCAGAACAGACCCCATGGAGCTCAACTCATGATATCCTGTCAATCAGATAAAGGCCTATTTATACAAACTGTTTTCTGTCAGCTAGCCAATCTTCTATCTGTGCGAATATTGTACCCCCTACGTCACAAGCTTTTATTTTCCACAATAATCTTTGCGGCATCTTTCCAAATGCCTTTTGGATATTCAAGTTACAATATCCAAGCACAATCTGTGTACAGACTCTCCTTCATTCACAAATATTGAACTTGAATTTCCAAAAGGCATTTGAAAAGGTGCCACAAAGATTATGTGGGAACAGAGTTGAGGGCAGGGTGGGGTGATGGTGGGCATAAATATCAAGCCTATTGTCAACTTCAAGATGCCAACATTGGAACCTTCTCAACATGCCCAAGGCATGTTACTCCTTCAAAAAGAGCGCTAATAAATTAGATAATTTTTTCTTTCACAGAACCAAGCTAGCTCTTCTCAATTATCTTTAGTATTTCTGACTGCGCAGCTATAATCTCCTTAATGACCAATTCAAATACCTTTTTTAAAACAGATACCAAGTTAACTGGCTGATAGTTTCTTGTTTTCTGCCTCTGTCCTTTCTTGAATAGGGAGACTATAATTGCCATTTTCTGATGGAACCTTTCCTAATTTTGCAAATTTTGGAAAATTAACACTATCACATCCCCCAGGTCTTCACCAACCTCTCTCAAGACTCTTGGATGTAGTCTGTCCAAATATGTCAGTCCACTGTTCCATCAGCTTACTCAGCACCATTTCCCTTGTGTTTGTAATTTCACTGAATTCATGTTTCCCTTTTGCCTCATGATTTATAGCAATTACTACAAAATATTTTTAAAAAGTCGAAGCAAAATATTTATTCTGTCCGTCCACAGTACCTTATTATCTATTATTAACTCCCCATTTTCACTCTCAAAAGGACCAACTCTTCTCCTTTTTCACTACCTGTAGAACCTTTTGTTATCCATTTTTACATTCCTCTCTGGCTTTTTTTCATACTCTAATTTCTTCCCCCTCATTAAATATTTAACCATTCTCTGTTATTGCACATCTTCTTAGCAATCATTTGACCTACCACTCAACTTTGCACAGTTATTTGCTTGATCCTCAAGTTTGCTGCTTTCCCCCTAACTGCTTTAGTTAAACATGAATGATGTATTCTCCCCTTAGAATTTGTATTTATTGTTGGAATATACTTATCCTGAAATACTTGCTTAAAAGTCTGCCACTTTGTCTCTATTGATCTAACCCCAAGTTTACTGATCTGGTTCCCTGGTGATGTGCCAGCACAGATTGGCATCTTGAAATTGACAATAGGATTGATATTTTTACCCACTATCACCCCACCCTGCCCTCAACATTTAGTGGACCCCAAAATATCATCCCATTATGTCTTTGCACTACTGCTCCAAGGAATAGGTGCTTTCCACTAGGAATGGATGTTTTCCATCACACTTTGATTACTTAGAACACAAGTGGTCAAATACCTCAAGATCGAGACACATTAAGGAACTAGAAATAGGACACCACAGTATGGCGGTCAGTTAACTCAGTTTTCTAGAGAGCTGGTTTGTGATGCAGAGTAATACATAAAATAATGGCAGAAAACAACTTGAAAGGATAAATGGTCATGTTCACATGACAAAATAAATAATCATCATTGGTTAAGGCTTTGCTTAGCTCCATTTATCACATACTACCTCTGTTGTTTTGTACTTATGTAGTCCTATGCTGTTGCTTCACCACTTGGGTGAATACCTCATTTTCAGGCATGCCATTTTGTCCTCTTCATTAAACCAAGGTTAACCCTCCCAGCTTTAAGGTAATGGTGCAGTGTGAAATATGCCAAAGCAATGTGGTTACAGATTGCAGTTGAATACAATTCTGCTGCTGCTGATAGCCCACATCGTCTCATGTCTGTTCAAAATTTATCCCCTTCAGCACAGTGGTAGTGCTGCACAACGAAATGGAGAGTATCCTTAGTGTGAAGACAAGGCTTCATCTGCACTGGACCATGCAGTTGTCATGGGCAGATACATTTGCATTAGGTAGACTGATGAGAATGAGTTGAACGTGTTTTTCCCCTCACCATGGCTGCCTCACTACATGCAGATATGCCCTTTAGGACTCCACTAGCTCAGTCAATTTGGTGCTACTAGTTGACTCCTAGCGATGGACAATGAAGTCGCCACACAGAATACATTTTTGCCCACATCAGCCTCAGTGATGCGCAACATGAAACAGTACTGAAACTTCACCGGACAGAAAGTAAATCTGCCATTAAAATGTAAATATCCAACTGCTGACCAAATTGTGCCACTCTCAGTTGTTTTTTGCCAATTCAATTCACGACAGAAAGTGAAGTTTTGTCACTACATGTGTAAGAACCTCTTTATCAAAGGTGTTAAGTGTTGATTATTAAACAAACACCGGTATTGAAAATTAACTTACAATTGTGGAATCCATTTCTTGTCAAAATGATGTTTTTTTTTCATTGTTACACTGTCTCCTTATCTTTGCGGATTACTTTGAATAAATGTAGTGTGTGTATTTACAGCTGCCACAAGTCTTCCCCATTTAAAGATGTAAATATTCAAAAGATAGATTTAATTTGCAATTTATGGGATATGTGGAGATTAACGTAGGTATCACATTTATTATGTCCTAATATAAAATAATCTTAACTAAGTGAAGCTGTCAATGAAAAGCCTGTACAGTTCCATAATAAATATTATTCACACTCAGTATTGAATCCATTATTCATGTCAAGAAATGCTGGCCTCAGAATTTAGTAGACACATCTTATTACAGATTATTTCAGAACTTGAGAGTGTAGGAAAAAGGGCAATAATAATATATGATAGCCATTAGGTTAGTGAAAGATAAAATGCTACAACAAAACTAAACCCAAGTGTAATTTTTCAATTTACTCTTTAGCAGCTCCTGAGGGAAAGCTGACTGAAGGTACATTTATGAGCTTGCCCTCAAGTGTGCCTGCTTACCTCAGTATCTAATCCAGTATTTATTGCTTAACCAACACCATGAAAGTATATTATTTACTTATTATCAAATAGCTATTTGAATCCTCAAATTGTGTAAATTGGCAACCACCTTTCCCACATTACAACAGTGACAACACAGCATAAATACATTATTGGTCATAATACATTTTGGAATATTCTGAAACAAATAAAGGCCAGTATTTAAATGGAGGACTTCATTTTTCCCACTTTAATCCATTTAGTGAAATATTAACTGCTTGCTCTCCGACCACTTCCCTGGAGATAAAAGTTAGGAAATGAAGTGGAAAGCACAGAATATTATCATTTTTTTCTTCTTCATTGGAAAACTTATCTCGTCCTTTACATTCTGCAAACGCATTCTCATCATTGACGGCTATCTTTCACCATGCACAAACCGTGTTCTAAAGTTATCTCCCTACACAGTTTTCTTGGCTCGATTTGACTCTCCCTAAAATTCACCTCTTTCAGCAGGTTTTTGTTCATTGCTCCTAAAATACCCTTCATCCGTTTCTGATTGTGCCACTGGGCACTGACTTACGAATGCTTTTAAATTAACAACAATACACAGGTGCATTGTTTGTTATTCTGAAGAAAAGCATTTTTGTCTTTTAAATGGAACGGTGTGAGTGGAATCTTCTCCACTCACTGCTTTGTCCAGATATTCAACAGCCTCCCAGTGTAATATTTCACATTAGAGAGAGACCAATAGAATGATTCTTCCAATAGACCAAACAGAATATTATAAAATTAATTTGATCCTCCAAACTATTTTCACAGGAAAATTGACACAATGCTGTAACTGACCATTGAACTCCATTAAATGATTTAATGTCTGGGACTTTTATGGGTTTATTTTAAAAAGGAACCAAACCACTGACATAAAATGGCTAAACAGATTCACCAAATGTCATAAAATAAACAGGCGTCAGATCAAGTCAGTCTGAGCAGAAGTTAATATTTTCCCCAGTGCAATGAAACCAGTTAGCCAAATCTTCCTGGTAAGGAAGAAAAAGGTGCTCACTTCTTACGTGAGTTACACAGTATGAGAGTCTTCTCATGTTGGAGAGGAAATCTCAACTTCAATTGTCAAGCCTAAAAAAAAGATACTCAGCAGATACAATATATATCAAAACAATCTGCTATTTCAAAAAGGATTTTTTATTTTGGACAGATCAGACAGCTGGAACATGGACTACAAAACTAAACCGAGGCTGAGAAATTTCTCTTTCTCTCTCTCTCTCTGTCTCTCTCTGTCTCTCAAGAAGCAAAGCTGCCAGTTCACAGCACTGATTGAGAAGTAGCAAAGGCCAAAGGGTTTAAAAGATAACTAATATTTACAACGTCTGATGGTCCAACAAAACCAACCTACTGACTGTGATCCAGGTTAAAAAGTGCCTTACAAGTCAAGGACACCAAAAGGACTCTAAAATGCATGTTCTTTTATCTTCCTATGTGCTATGACTATCATTTTTAACCTTGTATATTTGTGTGCATATGCGCACGCATGTACGTATGTCAGCCTGCATGTGTTCCCAAGTGAGCACACAAAGGTTGTATGCTTGATGCTGTGTCTTTATTACTTTTCTTGGAGTTAGCAGGGGAAAAAAAATTCCCTTGTTTACTCAAGAAAACCGAGTAATTGGCTCCTTACTTGTTACAGTAAAAATAGTTCATTACATGTTACTTTAACATGAAACCATTGATATGAATGACCAAGAAGGTTGAAAAGAGGGGATAGTAAGAACTGTAGGTGGTGGAGTCAGAGTCAACACAGTGTGGAGCTGGAGGAACACAGCAGGCCAGGCAGCATCAGAGGAGCAGGAAAGTTGACGTTTCGGGTCGGGATCCTTCTTCAAAAATCTTCAGAAACAAGGGGAACTTGGTTCCCCCTTCTGACCTGATAGAAACAAGATACAGAAGCTTTTGGGTTTTCAGTTTCTTGTGATAAGTCATCTCATTATAATATTCACATTTCTGACTTAGTACCAAAGTCACTGGTAATGAAATGTGTCAACGGACAGGCATAAACTTAACCACTGTGAAATAAACTGCCTGAAGGAACACCATAACACGTGAAGCATTTAAAAAAAAAGTTTGTTGACATAAAAGAGAATTATCAGAATGAAGTGATTACAAGCAGTATTGGGTAATTGGCAAGAGTAAGTGGAGGAAGATTTTCAGGAATGAATGTACATATAAGAGAGTACAACATTCATGTAAGTATTTTATAGTAATATAGATCTCATATAACAAAGGGAGTAAGTACAACAGATTTAGAGAAAGGAAGAGATCAATAGTGTCTTTTTTTTCAAACGGTGTCGTTTTAATTCCAGTTACATGTTTATATGTGATATTCACAATTCTAAGATAAAATAAACTATTTTGATTGTAACATTCAATATGTTTTGCTGCTGCAAAGAATGCAACATGATACAAGGCTGGCAATTTAAAGATTTCATATGCTTCCATCTATTTCTGAAGTTCTTTAATTTCTTAGCATTTTTCTGTTGTCAATAAAAACTGTAATCAAAACCTCAATGTCAGTAATCTTGTTTTAAAATGAGAGTATTAATCTTCTATTGGAGTATTAATATAAAACTAGATATTTTGAAATCATGTAATGAATGAATATCATGCCCAAAGTTGGGTATAGTAATGTAATATCTTTTAAACTAACTCCTTTATCCTAATGAGAAGAGCTCCTAATGGCGAGCGTATCATAATGAAGAGCCATCCTGATGGCTGATGAAATATCTACTTGATAAATGAGTTTGTCCTTGTGTCTATATGTGTCACTCTAACCTAATTGAACAAAGTGGACAGATGCATAATACAAACACTTATCTCTCACAAAACTCCATTCAAAATTTTTCAATCATTTCCTTACCAATAAGTATTGACATGTAACTTACCATTATTATAGGATAACACAGAACATACAGCAGAGAAACTTAAAAAAGGTGCTGAAAATATGCAGAAGCTTTAGCAGCATTCACACAGAGAGTAACAATTTACAATTTGAGTTGAATGTGACACATTTTGACTTGAAGAAGAGTCAAATACAATAAAAACAAAAAAGGGCCAAATTTTTGCAAAATCTGCAATCCTGCAAATACAACTCAGGGGAAGTGCCCTGAATCATTACATTTTTGTTTTACAGGGCTTTTGGATGTCAACAAGTATCAAACCTGTCAACCGCGAGAAAGCATTTAAGATACCCACAGAAGTAATCGGGGTTTTCCTTTCTGAAAAAACACATTTGTACTCAACCTCATTTCAAAGATAGCTATCCTCTTTATAACCACTTGGAGATATCAATCAAACTGTGAACTTGCAGTCTCCTCACTGTGATAATAGGTTGCAGAAGCAGTGAAGCAAAAAAAAATAATCTTACAAATAACAAACTTCAGGTTTATGTCAACAGACAGTGAAACAGCAACCACATTTTAAAAAAATACAAGCTAGACTAGTCTTTTCAAAAAGCAAAGTCTACAAGATTTTAAATGACTTGATTAGAAATGGCAATTTCACAGAGTTTATCCACTTTTAATACAGCCATAAATCCATTCTTAACAATCCCAAAGTGGTACCTGACTCCTCATGAAGGCTAGGTTATCTCTCCCAAAGGAGTTCTCCAAAAATGTTGTACAACTCATCAAAAAGATATTTTATTTTTTTTAAAATAACTCCAGCATTTTAGACCATGTCCTCAAATGACTAAAGCCCACAAGTCATGTTTTGAAAATTTCTAACAAAAATGCTTGTGTTAAAAGAGACAACAAGGTGCAGGACTGGATGAACACAGCAGGCCAAGCAGCTTCATAGGAGCAGAGAGGCTGACGTTTCGGGCCTAAAGGGGGAAGGGAAGGGGGTTCTGAAATAAATAGGGAGAGAGTGGGAGGTGGATAGAAGATGGATAGAGGAAAGGATAGGTGGAGAGGAAACAAACAGGTCGAAGAGGTGGGGATGGAGCCAGTAAAGGTGAGTGTAGGTGGGGAGTTGGGAGGGGATAGGTCAGTCCAGGGAGGACGGACAGGTCAAGGGGGCGGGATGAGGTTAGTCGGTAGGAGATGGGGGTGCGGCTTGAGGTGGGAGGAGGGGATAGGTGGGAGGAAGAACAGGTTAGGGAGGCGGGGACGAGCTGGACTGGTTTTGGGATGTGGTAGGGGGAGGGGAGATTTTGAAGCTTGTGAAATCCACATTGATACCATTGGGCTGCAGGGTTCCCAAGCGGAATATGAGTTGCTGTTCCTGCAACCTTTGGGTGGCATCGTTGTGGCACTGCAGGAGGCCCAGGATGGACATGTCGTCTGAGGAATGGGAGGGGGAGTTGAAATGGCTCGCGACTGGGAGGTGCAGTTATTTATTGCGAACCGAGCGTAGGTGTTCTGCAAAGCGGTCTGCGAGCCTCCGCTTGGTTTCCCCGATGTAGAGGAGGTCACAACGGGTACAGCGGATGCAGTATACCACATTGGCAGATGTGCAGGTGAACATCTGCTTGATGTGGAAAGTCTTCTTGGGGCCTGGGATGGGGGTGAGGGAGGAGGTATGGGGCAGGTGTAGCACTTCCTGCGGTTGCAGGGAAAAGTGCCGGGTGTGGTGGGGCTGGAGGGGAGTGTGGAGCGGACAAGGGAGTCACGGAGAGAGTGGTCCCTCCGGAAAGCAGATAAGAGTTGGGAGGGAAAGATGTCTTTGGTGGTGGGGTCGGATTGCAGATGGCGGAAGTGTCGGAGGATGATGCGTTGGATCTGGAGGTTGGTGGGGTGGTACGTGAGGATGAGGGGGATTCTTTTTTGGTTCTTATTGCATGGACGGGGTGTGAGGGATGAGTTGCGGGAGATGTGGGAAACACGGTTGAGGGCGTTCTCGACCACTGAGGGGGGGAAGTTACAGTCCTTGGAAAACGAGGACAACTGAGATGTACGGGAGTGGAATGCCTCATCCTGGGAGCAGATGCGGCGGAGGCGAAGGAATTGGGAATAGGGGATAGCATTTTTGCAGGAAGGTGGGCCCGGCACACCCGGCACTTTTCCCTGCAACCACAGGAAGTGCTACACCTGCCCCCATACCTCCTCCCTCACCCCCATCCCAGGCCCCAAGAAGACTTTCAACATCAAGCAGATGTTCACCTGCACATCTGCCAATGTGGTATACTGCGTCCGCTGTACCCGGTGTGGCTTCCTCTACATCGGGGAAAACAAGCGGAGGCTCGGGGACCGCTTTGCAGAACACCTACGCTCGGTTCGCAATAAACAACTGCACCTCCCAGTCGCGAACCATTTCAACTCCCCCTCCCATTCCTCAGATGACATGTCCATCCTGGGCCTCCTGCAGTGCCACAACGATGCCACCCGAAGGTTGCAGGAACAGCAACTCATATTCCACTTGGGAACCCTGCAGCCCAATGGTATCAATGTGGATTTCACAAGCTTCAAAATCTCCCCTCCCCCTACCACATCCCAAAACCAGTCCAGCTCGTCCCCGCCTCCCTAACCTGTTCTTCCTCCCACCTATCCCCTCCTCCCACCTCAAGCCGCACCCCCATCTCCTACCGACTAACCTCATCCCGCCCCCTTGACCTGTCCGTCCTCCCTGGACTGACCTATCCCCTCCCTAACTCCCCACCTACACTCACCTTTACTGGCTCCATCCCCGCCTCTTCGACCTGTTTGTTTCCTCTCCACCTATCCTCTCCTCTATCCATCTTCTATCCGCCTCCCACTCTCTCCCTATTTATTTCAGAACCCCCTTCCCCTCCCCCTTTTCTGATGAAGGGCCTAGGCCCGAAACGTCAGCCTTTCTGCTCCTATGATGCTGCTTGGCCTGCTGTGTTCATCCAGCCGTGCACCTTGTTGTCTTGGATTCTCCAGCATCTGCAGTTCCTACTATCTCTGCTTGTGTTGAAAGGCAGGTTTAATTTTATAGTTGCAGTCACTTCCATGAACATGATGTGCAAAATACAATCCACCCTCCTGCCCCACCCCAAAACAGTAAAAATGGTGGGATTTGGATTTAGGCGGTGAGACTTCATTCATGAGGGCTCTGGTGCTATTTTGTCTATGGCATGGAGCCCTTATAACTTGAGTGAAATTGAGGCCTTCAACTCAATTTCTCACTCCACAGATACTACCAGAGCTGATTATTTCCAGCATTTTCTGCTTCTTTTTAATTTCAAAATTCAAACATCTGCAGTATTATGCGTTGATTACAGAAATAGACTGTTTGACCCGACTAAGTGATATTATGTCTATGCTGGTATTGCCTTTCTTCCTATATGGTTTATTTCACTTCAGCCTTTCATGATCTCTTGTTATTCCCTTTTCTCTCATGTTCCTGTCTTGTTTTCTTTTCTTGATTTTTATACAATTATCCCAACCATTTTCTACGGTAGCAAGTTCCATGAGTTAACTAATTTGAGTTTTAAAAAATCCTGGATGCGTAAACAAGTAAATGGTGTCAATCATGCATGTTTTGGATCCTTCTGCAAATAAATACCTTCTCTTCATATGGACCCTGTCAAATAAATTTATAATTTTAAAGAGCTCTATCAGGTCACTTCTCAAGCTTTACTTATCTCCATCTTAACCAAACAACAATAACGTTTCAGTTCTGCTACCATCCTTTTAAATTTTCTTTGCACTGATGCTTCTGAGTCCTTTACATAGAAACATAGAAAACAGGAGCAGGAAGAGGCCATTTAGCCCTTCAAGCCTGCTCCGCCGTTCTTCACAATCATAGCTGATCGTCCAACTCATTTGGCTAATCCTGCTTTCTCCCATACCTTTGATCCCATTTGCCCCAAGTGCTATATCTAGTCGCTTCTTGAATACATTCTATGTTTTGGCATCAACTGCTTCCTGTGGTAATGAATTCCACAGGCTCACCAATCTTATGGTGAAGAAATGACTCCTCTGCTCCGTCCTAAATCATCTACCCCAAATCCTCATACGGTGACCCATGGTTCTGGACACACCCACCATCAGGAACATCCTCCCTGCATTTGCCCTGTCCAGTCCTGTTAGTATTTTGTAAGTCTCTATGAGATCCCACCTCATTCATCTTGAACTCTCGTGAAAACAATCCTAACCTAGTCAATCTCTCCTCATGCGTCAGACCCACCAACCCTGGAATCAGCCGGGTAAACCTTCGCTACACTCCCTTGAGAACAAGAGCATACTTCCTCAAAATAGGAGATCAAAACTGCGTACAATCTTCTAGGTGTGGCCTCACCAAGGCCCTGTATAACTGCAACAACACATCCTTGCTCCTGTACTCAAAACCTCTCGCAATGAAGGCCAACATACCATTTGCCTTTTTTACTGCCTACTGCACCTGCATGCTTACATTCAGCAACTGGTACTCAATGCATAATAGAAGGGCAACAAGAAAGTCAACCCTTCATTATCATAGCAAGGGGCTTGGAACTCCACAGTTTGGTTTACAAAGCTTCTATGTGGCCTGACCAAAATTCCAAGCACATTTTAAATGACTAACTTTGCAGCTCTTGAATTTACATCCTTCTAAATGAACCCTGGTATTTTGGGATCATTTTTAATTGCTCTGTTGACTGATAATGTTGCTTTACTGAGTTGTTCCTCTGCGTCCCTAGATACCTTTGCCTTTCTACGCCATTCACTTTCTTAATCACTCGGATGTAATTGAGATTTTCTTCTCTTCCCAAAGTGCATCATCTCCCATTTAGCAATGTTAAAGTTGATTTGCTACTTAACTGTGCTGTCTGCAGGTTTTCTATTGTCTTCTTGTTTGATGTTGGTTTCTCCCCCAGCATTAGTTATACCCACCAGATGTCGACATGACATTCAAACAATTACATGGGCACCAAAGCATCAACGCGATTGAGGAGAATGCTGCACATGAACTATAACGGTCAGTGAATGTAATTGTTTTAGCAGAGAATGATTTATTGATTCAGCCAACTAAAATTACTGCAGCACTGTAATGATTTATTTCTCACAAGACCAAAATGTGCATCAGTATTATCAACGAATGCGATAAAAATACACTGCCCTTCTTTTGACAGGTTATCACAATTATGTTACGCTAAAGCCAAGGTGTTTATCTGACAAAGCCTGCAATATCAAATATGAAATTAGTGTCACAAAAATTTGTACATGAATGAAATAAATTACATTTACATGTAGTAGATTTTATTTGAATATTATCATTAATATTTTTTTAGTAGCTTCTACAAAGCATTGGAATGAACAGGAGTACAAATGCTGCAATCAATTTAACAGTCCTAACTAAGCTATGCAAGTTGCCATTCAACAGTTCTGCCATATTGGAAATTCTCACAGGACATGAAAATGAAAATCACGTGTTTGCGTGTCCAAAAGTGACATTGATTTCAGACTCAGAATGAGAAATTGAAGACCCAAAAAGAACAGCAGAGAAAGTGTTAGGACTGGAGGTAAACTGCACACAAATGTAAAACTGGCAAAAGAAATGTCCTCACTGTGGAAAAGTCACACAGATGGTAATTGACTGCATAAAATTGGAACATGGGATTGCTAGGCTAAAGAGGGCAAGGAGCCACCTAATGAGAGGCCTCTGATGAAGCGATGTTGTTCTACTCCATTTCGAATTTATACTGTCTGGTCTGATATGGTGAGTAGTGTCATTTCAGGTTTTGTTCTGTATGGGTTTGTATATGGGGTCCAATTCTATACGTTTGTTGATTGCATTATGGGTTGAGAACCATGCCTCTAGGAATTCCCGTGCGTGTCTATGTTTGGCTTGGGCTACTGTAGTTACGTTGTCCCAGTTAAACTGATGGCCTTCATTGTCCAGGGTAAGTTCATTGTGTCGTTTTGCTGCTTGCTGATGTTCATGTATTCTGATGACTCCTTTCCTTCCTGTCTGTCCGACGTAATGTTTGTGTCAGTGGTTGCATGGTATTTTGTGAACTATGTTGGTCCTGCATGTCGTGGGTATGGTGTCTTTAATCCTTCAGAATGTTTGTCGGAGCATGACTGTGGGCTTGTGTGCTCTCATGATTCAACATAACAGACTGGACAGCATACATTCCAAGCGGAGCAGAACAACATCGCTTCATTGGAGGCCTCACTGATGATGTTACCCAGCATAGTGACGAAATGTCTGAATGAAAAAAAGCCAGCTCAGCGAGCAAGTCAACAACCTCACCCACAACCCGAGCTACAAATCTTTGCAAAACCCTCTTCAATAGCTATCAGAAACTGAACAAATTAACTTTAGACTTGTTTTAGATACATTCCAGTGCCAGAGAGATTGCTTGATGGCAAGAACGTAAGATATAGGAGCTAGAGTCAACTATCAGCCCTTCAAACTTGTTCCAATATTCTCTAAGGTCCTGGACAATATCTGTCCACAACTCCACCTTTCCACAGTATTCCAATATTCCTCCATTTCCATGGTATCCAAAAATTAATCAATCTCTTGCCTAAAACATATGCAATGTCTGAGCATTCACCGTACAGTCAGGTAGAACATTTTAAAGTTCATTCACACTTAGAATGAAAACATTTCCTCAATTCTTACCTCCAAATGGCCACTTTCTTATTCTAAGACATTGACATTTAGTCTACTCTTTGAGATTCTGATCCATGAAGCCCCATAAAACTTTTTGTACATTTTATGAGATAACTTTTCATTATTTTAAATAATTGAGAACAAACGTTTAGACTGGACTTTAATCCTAGAGGCAGGTAGCAGGAGTTGGGAAATTTATGAGCTCAGCATGCCTACCTTCTGAAAGTGGTGGCTGCAAAGGTGGCATTGTCATTCTGGGCTAGGAGCTGGTGTGTGGTAACTAGGGTTAGGCCAATTGCCCCGGAAAGTGTTGGGAAGCATTCACATGTGGATGTGCACAGGCTGAAAGATATGCCTTGTTTTTGGGCAATAGATAAAAACTGCAGTCTAGTTCTCATCACTCATCAATACCACACACCTCTCATGCCCACTCCATGCCAAGCTATGCCACTGCAGCCAACCCTATGGTCCCTCCACGCCATATATCTCCACGCCAACCTATGGCTTCCATCTTTGTTTTCCCAATAAACATTACATGCAGAACCAATGAGTCAAACTGTAATAATGTCAAGTGCACAAAAGCTTTTCTTTAAGTGGTTCATTGATCCTTTGAGAAGAATTCCTTTTGCTACAGTCCTATAAAATATGTCAATTGACTCAGCATTTAAAATATCAATTGCTGTAACTAAGTACTTGTCACCTTGAAACTGGGTCCGTATTTTCCATGAGTGGTAGGTCAGGGACTGTGACAAGTTCCAGCAACAGGAATGGGTCTTATGTCAGGAGCATTTATTTGAGAAGAGTCTCCTTTAGTGTTTAGATGAATTAAACAATCTTTCAAAATTGTCAATGTATCATCTTGAAGGTCGGTATCAATTTGAAGTTTAAATAGTTATAGTCAGCAAAGGAATATAGACGGCTCTATGAAAGAGAGAGACAGTTGAATCACATGAGGGGACACTATTCCACAGCCTGAGGCAAGGAGAGTACAGAGGCATCTATGAACTATCACTGCCAATTTATGGAATAATCAATGCCCTTGGCATCAGTCTGCATCACAAATGTATCCAGCCAGCCAACTGAGCGAACCTAACACCAATCATTGACACAGTGTAATGCTTAGTGATATCCTATTCAGAATATACAAACATATGGTGATTAGCATATTTTAATGGGCATTTTTACCACATACATTCTCATTTCAAATTCCTTTTGTTCCAAGATATAGAGCCCATCAAAGAAACTGATAAATTAAGTACAAAACATCAATATTCTTTCAACCACACTATTCTCAATTTCTTCATTAATTTTGCCCATAAGACGTTCCATCTTCTTTCACAAAATTACAGCAAGTGCTATTCCAGCAAGAGTTACCTCAAATATCATTTTACAGTCTGAAATTTAACTGCAGAACATAATTATTGTTATAAAAAAAAAACAGAATGAGACAAGCTGATTATGGAAACTTATTCCATAGTTGTCTGATTTGTTTACTTTATTAAGAAAAAACTAAGAAAGCCAGACAAAGGGCATAGGCCCAAGATAGAGGGTCTCATAGAGGTGGAAAGGAATGAAATATGAGGTGAGGTAAATCATGGTTGTGACCAATTGATATGCAATTTTAAAAGTCTACTTTGGCTTTTTGGAGAAATGGACTGAGTTGCACAGTTTGAGGTGCTGGGAAAGAATTGGAATAAGTGTTTTTTGTCAACGTTTAGAGATACAAGTGCAAGGAGGAGGGAAATAGTCTATACAATTTGAACATTACAGGAAATTCAGAAAATGGTCATATAGTTGTGATATAACAGGAAACTACAGGCCAGGTAGCTTAACATCTGTCGTAGGAAAGATGTTAGAAGCTATTGTTAAATACAATGAAGCAAGGCTCTTGGAAAGGTTCAAGGTTACCAGGCAAAATCAACATGATTTTTTGAAAGGGAAATCATGCTTAACCAACCCATTGGAGATCTTTAAGAGAATAACATGTACTGTAGATAGAGGAGTGGATGTACTGTACTTAGATTTCCAGAAAACATTTGACAGGTGCAACACCAAAGGTTATTGTGCATGGTGTAGGGAATACCATATAGACATGAATTGATTGGCTAGATAACAGGAAACAGGGAGTAAGCATAAATGTGGCAGTTTCTAGTTAGCAAGATGTGATAACCAGTGTGCACAGAAATCAGCACAGTACATCTTACAATTTACACAAATAACTCGGATGAAGGGACCACAAAGCATGGTGGCTACATTTGCTGACAACACAAAGAAAGGGGGGACAAGTAAGTTGTGAAGAGGACATACGGACACAACAAAGGGATTTGGATCGTGTGAGTGGCCAAAGATCTAGCCAGCGGAGTAGAAATGTTTGAAATCTGTGAAACTGTTCATTTTAACAGGAAGAATTTTTTAAAAATCCAAATAGAGAGAGATTGTAGAACTCTGATACACAAAGGTATTTGGGTGTCTTCATACATGAATCCGAAAAGACTAGTAGGCAGATAAACCAAGAAATTAAGCAATCAATTAGAATGTTATTATTTATTATAAGGGAAATTGAATACAAAAGTAGGGTGGTTACACTTCAGTTTCATAGGACATTACTGAGACCACATTTGGAAAACTAAGTAAAATATTGATCTCCTTATTTAAGGAAGGATACAAGTGCACTGAAAGCAGTTCAGAGAAGGTTTGAGTTGACAAACCTGAGCAGGCAAATTGCTTTTTGAGGAAAGATTGAACAGGCCAGTCTTGTATCTACTGGAGTTTAGAAGAGGCTCCTCGAATGAATCATGCAAGATCCTGATGGGACAAAAGCAGAAATTGCTGGACAAACTCAGCAGGTCTGACAGCATCTGTGGAGAGAAAGCAGATTTAACATTTCAGGTCTAGTGACCCTTCTTTAGAAGTTCAGCATTCTAAAGAATGGTCACTGGACCTGAAGCATTAACTCTGCTTTCTCTCCACAGCTGCTGCTGGGCTTGCTGGGTTTCTCCAGCAATTTCTATTTTTATTTCAGCATCCACAGTTCTTTGTGGTTCTTTTTGCTTAGGACCCTGATTGGTCTTGACAGTGGATATGGGAACAGTGTTTCCTCTTGTGGGAAATTTAGAGAATAAGAGATCAACCATTTAAGACAGAGATAAGGGGGCATTTTTTTTTTCTCCACACAGATCATGAAACTTTGTAACTCTCCTCCTAAAAACGCAATGGAAGCAAATGCCTTTGAATATTTTTAAGACTGGGGCGGACAGATTCTTGATAAGCTAGGTGAATGTTGCCATTTATTTTTCTGTATATTTTAAAATATTTTGATTGATAATTGCTAGCTTTATACATTGAAAAGATTTTTCAATGTAAACTATTTACAAATCTTATAGTGCTTAATGTTTTAATAAGTTTTTTTCCCCTGATGATAAAGGTCCGACAGCAACTAACAGAAGCTTTTACATTGGATTGACTGGGGAAAGTGTGATTCACTCAAGTAACAGAATCAGAATCAATGCAATACCGATGAAAGCCATTCAACTCATTGTGTTCAAGCCGGCCCTCCAAGGGGGAAATTCACTGTGCCACTCCTCTGCCCTCTCCCCATATCCCTGCACATTCCTCCTCTTCTGATATTTAGAATATGTTGTAAATGTACAAAAACTATATGGCACAGAAGGAGACTACGCTGTCCGTCATGTCTGTGCCTGCTGTAAAGCAAGTCACACAACCTAATCATGTTTTCTAGCACTTGCTCCTTATCCCTGGAGAGTACAGAACTACATGTGCATATCCTGAGATCTTTTTAAATGAGTGGCCGGCTTCTGCCAGTATCACCGTTTCAGGCTGCAAGGCCCAGATCCCAAACATCTCTGGATGAAATGACTTTTTCTCATCCCTTTCTTCACATAGCAAGGTGCTTATCAGCCTGGGCAGGCTTTGGGATTCTGCTGGTGCCCAACGTGGCCTGTGTTCTGGCCTCTAATCTTTGGTCTCTTGTTGTTCTCAGGTGATGGCCATGGAGTGGAATGGGTTTAATAAGCATAATGTTTTGCAACCCCAAAATGAATAAACTCACCAAATCCAGCAAAAAAAACGACTAAAAAAATGACACAGATAACTTAATTGGTCTTGTGGTGGTGCTGTACTAATAGTATCGAGCACTGTTTTCATAGTTCAACTGATTTCAATGTTGGGTACCAGATGATGCAGTGGTTGGAATACATGCAAGAATGAAATCAAGAAAAAATAAAGCAATAAGCCTACTCAATGTGTCAGGATAGAATTAATTACAATAAATCTGTAAAAATGGCAGGATACTATAATGCTTAAATAAATAAACGGGTCTTGGGGTGCTTGTCCACAGATTGCTGAAGGTGGCTGAACAGTTAACAGTGTGATTAAGGCAGCATAGGGGACACTTGCCTTTATCAGTCATAACATTGATTACAAGAGCAGGGAGGTCATGTTGGAGATGTACAAAACCTTGGTTAAGGTGGGTACACAGCTGAGTGTACGATGTGCAGTTCAGGTCACCACACAATAGGAAGGATGTGATTGCAATCGGTTGGGGTGTTGCACAGGAGATTCACCAGGATGCTGCCTGGTTTGGAGTAGTTTAGCTATCGAGAGAGGGTGGATAAGCTCAGCTGTTTTCTTTAAAGCAGAGAAGATTGAGAGGGGACATGTTGGAGTTGTATATGATTGAGGGGCATGGACAGGGTATATAGGAAGCAACTGTTCTCTTTGATTGAAGGGTCAATAACAAAGGGGCATAATGTTAAGGTGAAGGGCAGTGAGATTTGAGGAAAATCTTTTTCACACAAGTTGTGGGAATTTGGAATGGGAAGATAGTTGAGGTAAGAAACTTCCCAACCTTTAAAAAGTATGAGGAAGAGCACTTGAAATGTCATAACAGTCCACACTATGAGTCTAGTGTTCAAACATGTGATTAATGTAGATAGGTTTGCACAGACTTTAAGGGCTGAAGAGTCTCTTCTGTGCTGTTTAAAACAATGTCTCTGCTAAATTAAAACTTCTAACATACAATTTACATGATAGTGATTCAAACTTTTTCCCTCTCATTCTCCATTTTTCCCCCATTATAACTGTGTTGTTCAGCTTTGCACAATCAACTTGTTTTCTCTTCATTTAAAACATATTGCCACTAGATTACCTTTTTGTTCTTTCTATCCGCTCATCATTTTGTAGGGAAGTGAAACCAACACCATTTTTTTCTCAAAAACAGATATTCAGCCAGTTTTCCTGTCAACTGAAAAACTGGCCTACAAGCAGACTAATCTTGGATATGAAAAGTGATATTGAACACTACACTTTCCCTTCAAATTAGTTCCCCGACCCCCCCCCCCCCCGCCCCTCTGTTGCCCTTGAAGGAGCATTTTGCATTTACTTAACCTCCCCAGAATAATACAATATGATGAAGTGAGCAGTTAGGCACCTTACTCCCTCTGACATACCTTGTCCCATTACCCAGGTTTTTAGAACTATTTTGCTTGCCTGTTTTTTTTTGCTCTTTTGTTTTTCCCCTCTCCCTCCAAATTTGCTTCCCATTTTCACCTTCATTGAGTTCAACTTAGGCTTTCCCAATATCAAGTATATTCATTTTACCGTTCTGGGCTTTCACACCAATTTTCAAATCAGTTAGTTATATTGCTGTCTGGCATTTTACATTTATAATTATTTCTAAAGTTGGGCTCTCACAAATGAGTCACTGTTCAAAGTAGGAGACTTTTCTTTCCAGCAGCTGCACACCCCACAAACTCCTGCTGTGTATAAGCATTGTATCTGTGAGTATCCTACATCCGCTTCATAAACAAATCAAATGGAACAGTCTTCAACAGTAAATAATTTGAAATTCTATCATTGATTTCAAGAATAACTTTTTGCCATTATAATTCTATACTGATTTCTTCTTCTTTCATTAGTCTGCAAGAATTCTGTTTCTCTCAGCATCTAAACGTCATAACAAATCTCTGCTTTCATATCTAAAAAGGGATTTTGTACACAATGAAAGATAAACCACTGGAGGTACTGGTCAGTAATTCCTGGCCAGCCACAGGTTGGTTTTTATTCCCTCCGAGTTGCCAAGTCCTAATGTGCATCTTATTGATACCTCAGGTATCACTGATCTCACATCGTTTGAAATTAAATTGGATATTAAAAATAGTGACAAACCAAAGGCTTTATTTCATGGATGCCTATTATGAGACAAGGCTGGTTAGGATCTGCAAATGCAAGAGGCAAACAACAGAGACACATTTGGTGACTCCGCCGCCCAACTGAAAAGTTGAAGCCTGTCTCTGCTTGACTATAAATGCTCTGAGCCAATTTTATGTCAAACCGTTAATCGGCTTGGGACGAGAAGTTTTTCTCCATCAGAACAAAACAGAAGAGTAGAAAATAGGAGCAGGAGGTGGCTTTTCGGACTTTCACCATTCAACATGATCATGACTGATCCTCCAACTCAGTACCTTGTTCTAGCTTCCTCCCCATAACCTTAGATCTCCCTAGCTCTAAGATCTACAGGTATATCTAATTCGTTCTCAAAAAAAAAACATACAAGGCCTTGGCCTCGACTGCTTTCTGTGGTGCCTGTTCAAGAGTTGCTAATGGCTAATACTGGGAGCTGTGGTCACAGTTTAGACTTCAGGTAGTGGCCAAAGTCAAGGGGCCATGGAGCTGAACCCAGGTGAAATTGATTTAGCTGAGGTCTCAACTGACTCATGGTCAAGCAGGCTGATGTGGACCCCAACCCTACTGCCTCTAATGAAAACAGCAGTGATGGTGGGTAGCTGATGGGGACAGCATCGCTGCAATGCCACTTGATGTTGTAAACCCCTTCCTCCTGCCCCATGACCGCTCCCAGGGAAGTATAAAATTTCATCCAATAACTTAAATAAAACCTACTCGAGTAACAGATCGAGATTAAGTAGAAGTAGGTTAGTGCATGTGCAATATAGTCTAAATTATGCATAGTTTAATCAGCATTTAAAAATTTTTGCTGTGTAAACATGTCTGACATTTTGCTTTGTAATTGTAAGAGATAGGATCAGACTGCTTTATAATACTGCTTTCATTGAGGAAATATCACAAGTCATCCTGGCGTAAGTTATACTTGTTTACACAATTCCCTATATAAACAGCAACTCATGTTCAAAGGAACTACCCTTCCATTTCAGATCTCTAAGTTCTATTTAACTGATGTTGCCTAGTTTCTTTCTGGTGAACTGTGAAATGGTTGTACGTAATGATACAAAAACAGAGCTTAAATTTTCTCAGCTTCTAACAAGCTGCAGATTTCGAACCAAACCCTTCTTGTCCGGAATTTTTTAAAAAACTTATTTTCAAAATTCTTATTCCCTGAGCTACTCTAGGAGAGAATCTTTAATTGCTTCTGACCCAATCAGGTCTTTACAGAATTGCCCTAAGAAAATCTCATCTCTGAATTAACTAAATTAAAATCAATCCTTGATTATATTGAACTGAAAACAAGCTGATAGCTTTCAAATTAGTTCTCTACTTGGTGTAAACTGCACGTTTTAGACACCTTTTGCCATTAACACTCAATGGATTTACAGTATCCAACATACTTATACACTGTTTTAAAATCCAATCCCTAAAAGTTGTATTAATATATATAAATTACACATTATTTCACAATTATATTAAAGATGGTGAAACACTGTCTAAGTGTCTTTCAACATGAATTGACAGCTGTCTTGCAGAATTGAGGTTTCTTTATGTGGATGTGCACAAACGAGGTGGCACGGTAGCTCAGTGGTTATCACTGCTGCCTCACAGCACCAGGGACCCAGGTTTGATTCCACCCTTGGGCACTTTCTGTGTGACGTTTGCACGTTCTCCCCGTCTCAGTGTGGGTTTCCTCCGGGTGCTCTGTTTTCCTCCCACAATCCAAAGATGTGCAGGTTAGGTGGATTGGCCATGCTAAATTGCCCGTAGTGTTCAGACATGTGTAGCTTAGGTGGGTTATAGGGGGATGGGTCTGGGTGGGATGCTGCAAGGGCCGGTGTGGACTTGTTGGGCCGAAGGGACTGTTTCCACACTGTAGGGATTCTATGAATGTAATTAAATAAATTAGTCAGAGCTAGTAGGAACTGCCGATGCTGGAGAATCTGAGATAACAAGGTGTAGAGTTGGATGAACACAGCAGGTCAAGCAGCATCAGAGGAGCAGGAAAACTGACGTTTCGGGTATAGACCCTTCTTCAGAAAAAGGGTTCTGATGAAGGGTCTAGACCCAAAACGTCAACTTTCCTGCTCCTCTGATGCTGCTTGGCCTGCTGTGTTCATCCAGCTCTACACCTTGTTATCTCAAATAAATTAGTTATTCTGTTTTGCTGATATTAGTTGAAGGTGGCATATGGGCCAGGAAAATACCACACAACACAATTAGTTCCATGCTCTATTTCACATTCATTGTAACCACTGCAATTAGCAAAAGCCAGGAAGGATTTTGGGGCCTCTTGGAATGAAAATGGATAAGTCCAGAAAATCCTGTCACCTGCAGCAGTGCCAATGCCAAGCAATTTGGTGTAGGCTGTCCATCTCAACAAAAGGTGGAACAATAATCAAGTTCAACAAGTGCCTATTTAATGGTAGGCAAGGGAGGCAGCTTGGAATTTTCCATTTGGTTTCCTGTTTCCAGGCTTGGAGAGAGATGGCTCAAATGTCTGCAGGTGCGCACCCGTCAGCATCATAAGGCACCAGTTCTCCAGACAGGCCTTCCTTGCCTACTGGGGCATGGAGGCAGCAAAAGATTGTCCTATAGAGAGAGATTCCTCTCCACCCACACACAGTGATGGCCAGGCTGCTTTTTCTATGCTTTATGTTTTTCAGAAGGTAGTGAGAGCTTGGCTCCACAATGAAGCATCCTCGGTTTTGTTTTTACTGCAGCTGACTACTATACCTCTGAATTAGAAAGGTCTCTAATTGGCTCACCAACTTTGAGAATCTTTCCACTGCCCTTAATTTAACAGGAAACTGTCTCCAAGTCAAAAAAAAAGCACACCCAAGTTGAAATCTCAGTCAGTGTCTGTTTCCCCCTGCCCTCAAGGTGGGTTGAGAACACCCAGAAATACCCATCCCCTGTTTCTCATCCCTCTAAAGCCAAGCTTCATCCCAGTCTCAGGCAAAGGTTACAGCACGTCCAAAAACTGTGTGGTTCACCAAATGAAGAATAGTACTTACTGAATCATACAATACTGGGTTCTCAATTGAAAACTCCATTAAAACTTACTTTTAAAACCAGATTTGACTTCTATGGTTGACTAACTTTACAAAGTACAGGGATGAAAAATTGATATAAAAGAACTGTAATAATACAGATATGTTCATTGTTATAATTATTTGTCCTTTAAACACATCATGTCCTGTCTAGTAGTGCTTCATAGAGTTGGAATGATGGAATAATGGAGCACAGGGATCATTGTGCCTGCTCTGAGAAGGAAGTAACCAATCAGTTCCATTACTCTGTTCATGTCGTACAAGTACAACCATTTCTTTTGAATCAAGTTGAGATAAAATGTAGAATGAAATATAAAGCATTATGCGGTATAATTTATAGACCTAATTGTTTAAGACAACATATGATTCATAATTTATAATGCTATGAAGGAGGCTACTCAGCTCATTGCATCTATGCCAGCTTTTTAAATGAACTAGCTAATTGGTCACCTATTACCTGAAGTTTGTGCCAATTACCTAAAATCTGTGTCCTCTGTTCATTGACCTTCCTGTAAGTGGGAACAGTTTTTTCAAAATGCTTACTCTATCAAAATTTTTTCATGATTGTGAACATTGTTAGCCCCCTCTGCTTGAAGGAGATCTTCTTTAACCATTGTCTCTATGTCAGTGAGGCCCTGCAGCTCAAGTTGAATTTTACTAAATTTTATTTACACACTATCCAAATCATTGGCGATCCTTTGAAAGTAGTGGCCAAAATTGGACAGTTTATGCCCAGTTAGATCTAACCAGTGAATAACAAAGATGCAGAATAACTTAATTGCAATTGAATTTTGTGTCTCTCTTTATTAAGTGAGGATCCCATATTCTTTTATAACAGCTGCATCCATTTCAGAATGAATTTTCTAATCTTGCACTTCCAGAGATGTCCATTCTTGAAGCAAAGCGATGCAAAGTGTTATCAAACATGCTGTGAATCAGCACTTACTCAACATTAACCTGCTCATTGATGTTTAGTTTGTATTCCTGACCTCATTACAACCTTGTTCCAAATGTGGACAGAAAGACCTAAACTCCAGAGGTGGAGAGAATGACTGCACTTGATGTCAAGGCAGCATTTGACTGAGCTTAGCATCAAAGAGCCCAAGCAAAAGTGAAGTCAATGGGCATCAGGAGAAAACTCTCCACTGGTTAGTATCACACCGAATGACAAAGAAAAGTCTTGCAGGTCATAAATTAATTTAAGCCACAGGACATCCCTGCAGGATTTCCTTGGGATAAATACTTTCTCATCAAGCTGTTCAGAGATGTTATTACACTCCACTGGAGTAGGTGGAACCTGAACCTTGGTTTCCTGGCTTGAAGGTATGGACATTACTGTTATACCACAAGAGCCCTTAGTTCCTAACCATTTTCAACTGTTTCACGAACAACCTTTTAACAACCTTTCTTCCAACCTCAGGTCGGAAGTGGGGATGTTCACAGATGACTGCACAAAGTTTAATACCACTCATAATTCCTTGATACTGAAGTAATCAATGCCCAAACACAGCATGAATTTTGACAACATCCAGGTTTGGTCTGATAAGTGGTAAGTATCAAACATTCATGTGTCAGGCAATGATTATCTCCAAGAGGCAATCTAATGAGCACCTCTTGACATTCAATGGCATTATTATTGTTGAATCCACCACTGTCAGCATGCTGGGTGTCATCGGTGACAAGAAATTGCTCTGGACCTGCCAAGCAAATACCATAGCTGAGGTCAGGAGCTGGGAATCCTACAGTGAATAACTCACCTGCTGACTACTCAAAGCCTGTCTACATCTACCAACCCAAATCAGGAATGTAATGGAATAATTTGCACTTTCCTTGGTGATTTTTGGCAAATCCAATAACACAAAATAGTTTGAGGCCATCGCTTGCTTTATTTGCACTGCATCTAACACCTTAAATATGGACTCTCTCCATCACTGATGTACAATGGAAGCAATGTATGCTACCTATGAGATGCAATGCCATAACTCAGGCTCCCTATGCAGCAACTTCCAAACCCACAATCTCTATCACCTAGGAGGATTTGATAGCCGAAGCATGGGAACATCAACGATTGCAAGTTCCCTTCCAAGGCATACAGCATCCTGACTTGAAACTCTATCATTGTTCATTCATTGTCACTGGGTCAAATTCCTTGATTTCACTCCCTAACAGCACTGTTTGTGCACCTACAGCACATGGCCTGCAGTGATTCGAGAAGGCAACTCACCACCACCTTCTCAGGGATGGGTAATAAATACTGACCTATCCAGCAATGCCCACACTGCATTATTGATTCCTTTGAAAACTGGGAGCTGTTCAGGAAAATAACCTAACAGTATTCTTGGCCAATGTTTGAAAAGCATTCCCTTCCGACACAGCTGCCTGCTGGAAGCATCAGGTCAGTGAATTTACCATATAAGCAAACTACAAAATATACTTGAGGACTCATATGGCATCATATTCAATGCATGCAAAATCCTACAATGCATTTTCTAATTTCTTTCAAGAAATTTCTTTCAAAACGTTCAAGAGAGAGAGACAGGAGAGAGAGAGAGACAGACAGACAGGAGAGAGAGACAGAGAGAAAGATGCGACAGGAAAGCTTTGAAAGATCATTATGTGGTCACACTATATTGGACATTCCAAAGGCATGTTTTCCATCAGATCAGACAAAATGAGGAGAAATAGTAACTTCATTTGTGACTGATTTCAGGCAATTGTCACATGGATGCAATTATATTGGATCAAAACACAACAAATACATCAGATTGTCCAACATTGCAGGTCAGTGGAGTGAAGATGTAAGCTGCTGGAAAGAGGAAATCAGCTAACATAAGGTTCTTATAATCCTAATAAGTTATACAATCAGAAGTATGCCAATCAACCCATCAAGTCTGCTCCGCCATTCAATGTCATTGTAACTGATCTGATAAACCACAACTCCACATCCCTATACCTCTTGATACCTTAAGTGGATTAAAAATTGATCCCTTGAATTTGACATCTTGAAAATAGCAACTACATTGGAAGCAGTGGACAGACAATTTCACAGCATGAAACTTGATTCCACTTCTGTCCCGGCACAACTAAAGCTTAGGTTCACTGAGCGGTACACCAAAATCCAGGTACAGATAAATGTAAACACCAGAAAGCTGAGAGGTAGTATTTTAGATTTCGTAACTTGAAGCATGATGGAAGAGGAGCCTGCTGCCCTCCCAAGGAAAAGATCTGCTGAAAATGCAGGGGCAAAGACAATTTGCCAAGAAGTGTAATACAAAGCTGAACAGATGGGAAAACATGATAGATGATGTAAACAAAAGAGAGATGAAAGCAGTACTGAGAGACAAGTTGAAAATGATGCGGAGAGTGAGGATATAACTAGCAATTGTAGATACACATTTTCTGTCTACAGGAGCAAATTTGAGAGAGCTCCAGTGATTACTGGCAGTGTTGAAGTGAGCATTATTTAGATTCAGGCGATGACATTAATATCATCGACACAGTAATGTGGGAGGAATTGAAGACAACGCGAACCAAGTGTTCATTTCAAACATCTGCAAAAATACTCTACTCTTACATCTCTAATGCCCAGCTTCAAACTGTTGGATGAATATTCGATGTCAATCAGGATTTAAATAAGAAACTGCAAGTATACTGGGTACTACATTGCTCGGTAGTACGTGTAAGAACAATAAAAACCAGCCTCCATTAGTCCTTGTAAATCTATGTTGAAGTTATATCTCTGACTTCAGAGCATACATTCTCACGGTGATGTGATACTGTGTATTTGGCCCAAGGCCCTAACACTGGAATCACTGAACATGGACCACAGGCTCAAGTCCAGATATTGCTGCTCTGAATGCTGGAAGTTTCAGGTCACGGAATTTAAGGGTGAACACGTTCTGCTCAATTTGCCTCCAGGCAGGTCTTTCACCAGGGCCACCTTAGTAACAGGCATTTCATCATTCTCCTGCTCCATTAACAGAGATCCTGGCTTATCTCATTGTTTGGGGAGGTAGGGGGTTGTGTGGGGGTCAGGCTATGCCAGGAAGGGCTGTTAATTTTCTTGAGACTTTGCTGAGTGCTAGAATTGGCACCACAAGCTTAGAGTCTGCGCTCAGCAATGTCTGATACCAAGCTCTGGGTCTGCCTGCTTTGTGTCCAGGGTAAAGCAACTCTCCTCTGGCCCCAGTTGCCAGGTTACTAGCAGATCTGTGTTGGCCTGTTCATGAGGTTAAGTCTCCAAGTGTTTCTGCTAGCTTCTGTCGTATGTTGCATTGGGAGTAGCAGTCAGACAGGACAACCAAAACTCTTTGAACGCTTGTGAAAATCCTGTTTCAGAGCTTTACTGCAGGATCATAAATTAGGTCTAGATTTTACTTTGGAATTGCATCCCCCATGTCAAAGATTAAGCATGACGGCTCCCCAGTACTTTCGCAGGACAGGTCCCCTTGATAGCTGTAATAATGCTCAGCACAGAATCACATGCTGCAACTGTGATTCATTTCTATGTCCAACTCTCAATGACCACCGGTTTCTATAATCCACCACTGACACAGCTTTTACAGCAAAGTAGCAGAATTTTTGACACTTGTTGAGAACATTGTTATTTGTTTTGCTTTCACTCTGCTGGTACTTAAGCTTTTAAGAGCCTTTGTGTCAGTCGTTCTTCATTTTTTTTTGCCAAGCATCAATCTCTCTCAGGGTTTATTTTCAAGCCAACATGTTTGGATAAAGGGGAGTTACTTCAGAGCAATTTTAGACAGATCAGACTTGTGGTGGCTTCCCACGCCACCTGTGCACCTGGATCTGCAATCAGAGAAGAAATGACCTTATCTTTGCCATTATTATGCTCAGGTTGTTTCTCCCAAACAACCTGGAGAGAGTAGAGTCCAGATGTGGTCATGATGTCGTGAGTCTCGAATTGATTATTGAGCTGCTAGGTTCTTCAAACGGAAGCACACAAGTACATTGGCTTAGAAACAAATGTGCATTCCCCGACCAAAGGATGAAAGAGAATGATCATTGCCCTGGAATCAGTAGTCTCAAGACCAAACAAATATTTGGTCTCGAGACTACTGACTCCAGGGCAATGATCAAACAAATATTTGGTCTCAGGCCTCATTTACATGAGATGGACAGGTTTCATTCAGCTGCTGGACACCTTCAGGAATATTGCCAGAGACAAGATTAGCAGTCATCCTCAACTAAATCCTGGAAGGGCAAGGGAAAGTCAGCAATAGACAGCATTTGGGATATAACCTGGCCAAGATGCAGGAATGGGAGGTGAGAGACCGAAAGAGGGAGGGCAACAACTGTGAATTGGCACAAATTATTGTGCACTCCTGCTTCTCCCAAATTCACATTCAGGTTCTATTTGCCTCCAAGCGAGTCTTTCACCAGAGCCTTTTTAGTGTTGGGCATTATCAACCTCCTGCTTCATTAATAGCTGATCCTGGCTGATTGCATTGTTCGGGGAGGTGGGGGTGTGTGGGGGTCAGGCTGTGCCAGGAAGGGCTGTAAATTTTTCTGAAACTTTGCTGAGTGCTAGAACTGGCAAAATTAGAGTCTGTGTTCAGCAGCATTGTATATAAAAACACTTTCCTTTCTGGTGATGACAAACAACAGTTTTAACTTTTAAAAAAACAAGAAGGAGAATTGGTTGGGCTATGTCCATATCACGTCTTTTTTTTCCTGTAAACAACCACCTTAATCAGCACGTGTGACTTGCAGTAAAGAGGTCTCCATTTGAAGGAAACTCCCATGACACTTTCATCCTCAGAACTGTAGTTTCCCTGATTAGTACAGAGTAAAGTAAGTTGGTTCATTTTAGCTGAAATATCAGTAAGTCCTTGCTACAATTGTAAGCAACCCGTGAAAAGTAAGCTGTGGTATTGGTCCTGGCTACTTTTAATGCAATAAAGAACTGAAAGAGGCCTCAAAATGCCAAAATTTGGAGGATGCTTCAGTGCTTGCTGCAAGTCTGTTATGAATTGTGTCATCAAATCTCTTCCCTACTCTGTCCTGGGCTGCACACTGTAAAATAACTCCATAGCAGCTGGTATTCTGTCACCAAGTCACCCGTTATTTACACATGAACAGTCCTTGACTTTAGTACTGCCTCATACAGAGTCAGCTACCAGTATCTCTGACCTTCCATTTTTGCTATCAGCCAGGGCTCTCTGCTTGGACCAGATTACCAGCCCCGATCAGGAAACACATTCTATGAGTTCCATCTGGCTGACCTCATCACAATCACAACACTGTGAAAGAGGAAGTGGTTCGAAAATATTACCAACGTTATGGAAAAACACAGATTCTCATGTGTCTGCCTTAACAACAAGGATAAAGCTTCCATGATGTTATCATAAATGAGGGCTATAAGATTCTTCAATTATACCTGGTGCTTGGTGCATATACTTTAAAGACTGACCCCAGAGTTAGCAGGGGTGCTAATGCCTGAACAGCCTTCTTTTCAAGTGTGAACATTTATTGTCAGAGTTACATCTTGCAGCAATTTCTCAGCACTTCCTTACAGATTTGTTCCTCAAAGTCTTTCCCAGTAGTTGATGGTAATGTAGACTACACCCTTCATTCCTTTGTGCTAGCTAAATCAATTCTACCCTTGAATCCTCCGAGACATCCTTTTTTACTCAGTACAGCAATGACTCCTTAACCAACACCACCAACTCTCCTCCTTTCCAATCTTTCCTGATGTTCCTGCATACAGGAAGATATAACAACCAATCCAGCTCTTCCTTGAGCTATTTGTGTGTTATCACCACAACATTAGAATTCTACGCGGCAATCTGTGCCTGTAACTCACCAATCATATTATATTTAATGCATTCACATACTTGCAGCGTAACCTCAATCCACAATGTTTTAATTTCTCCCATATTCTAACTCCACCTAATAATTTACTACTCTCTATTCTAATGCTCTCTCTCCCTCTCTCCTCCAGTATTTTGCATGTGCGCTGGTATTATTTCAGGGCTATTGAGATGATGGGTGATACTATATGATGACCATGGCTGAGACTAGCCATGAACAGGAGTTAAGCATGGAACTTCTGGGTCTGTATGTCGAATTACCAACACTCGGCTCGTGAATTTAACAACTCAGCAACTTCATAAAAAGACACAAAATGCACTGTAATAATGAACATACAAATGAATACTAAATATTTACAAATGTGTAGCCTTGCATTGTTCCCCACTACTGCAAATTACTTGCACTGCGTTCAGCATAAACATACAGATAATTCATCCAAGTGCCAGAATACATAACCTGGCACAAATAGGATGAAGGTAACTGGATAATAAATAATTTCCCATCTGATTTTTCTAGTTGATACATAGATTAAAATTTCCCATAATTTTCATTGTGACTGGCTGACAAGTTCTCTTTTATTTTCAACACAAAAACAAAGTTGCTGTAAAAGCTCAGCAGGTCTGGCAGCATCTGTGAAGGAAAAAAACAGAGTTAACGTTTCGGGTCCGGTGAGCTTTCCTCAGAACTTTTGGTTTTCTCTTTTTTTAAACTTTGAACCTAATCCTGTTATGTGGTTCCAGTGAGGAGGTCTGTACACCACTCCCAAAAGTGACTTTTTGAATTTATTATTTTCTGATTTCTACCCAGACTGAACCACCTCTTGTTTTCTTGAACTTATATCATCCCTTTTTATTGTGTTGGTTTATTGCATCATTAACTGACAGACCTGCTCCTCTACCTTTTCCTACTTCATATTTATCAGAACTGAGCAAGGGTCACTGGACCCAAAACGTTAACTCTGATTTTTTCTTCACAGATGCTGCCAGACCTGCTGAACTTTTCCAGCAACTTCTGTTTTTGTTACAAACTAACCTGCAACCAGACGAGCCAGTTTTGAGTCAAGACCAAGTTCATATGGACAACTGATGGAACAGACTTCACATTCATGGTCCTGCCACAAACCAAAAATGATATGATGCAATGGAACAGACAGGCATTAGTTTCTACATAGAAACAGCCTCCTATATAGTCAAAGCAGTCATCAACACAGTCAAGTAGACCACTTCGTTCATCAAACAGATCCAGATGACGCCCTTAGAGGCTTAAAACACAAAAGCTTAATTTGGCAGCATGATATGCTAATGAGACATGGTATTCGTCAAAGCCTCATGACAAGATAATGCTACAATAAGAGATAATGCTACAGTAAGAGATTTCTTAAATTAAGTCAATGTTTCCTTACTCTAGCAGACTCTGCAGAAGTATTCCCTAGCAGCATAAGATTAAGAGTGCTATATGATATACTTGAGCAGATGTGAGCAGGAAAATAAATACAGCAGTTTGTTCAAACTGTTCCATGCAGTCTTCCTGCTCAGCCTTGAGCACAGCAGCTGCTACAGCATTCACTGCAATTATTTTCTGGCGAAAAAACTGATTGTCTGACAGTTATACCGCACCAAAATAATTATTTCATGCAGCTCGTTCTATGTAACCAAATTACCAAGCAGGATATCATTAATGTGGACTATACTTTTGTGATTACCACAGTGAGGTACATCTCTTCATGCTGTTGCACAGAGTTGTGGAAAACGTCCAGAGAAGGTACAATAAAATGGATACTTTTGTAACACAATGAAGAGATGTAGCTCTTGAGCAAACACTGGGACTTTCATTGATGAAAGCAAGTGTTCAACATCTTTCCAGGGATGCAAAACTGCATAGAATCCCTACACTGTGCTAAATTTATGTGCTAATACTGCCTTGTTGCACTGACCACAGTAAATAGATTGAAAGGGTATGGTTTTTAGGTTGTACTTTTATTTGGTAAATGGAGTATTAAAGAATAAGTGCCATAGGATAGCTTCCACTGCTTATTTAAACCACTGTCTTTTGAATAATTTGTAAATGTGAACTATCAACTGTTTAATGCTCAGAAAAGGTATGTAAGACATCACATCTACTGGACCTCTTCATGTGAAAGGCCATTACAATTTTCTATTTACAGACCAAAATTTTTTCAATGATAAAGTTAGGTAATGGATTATAAGCTATTGATTAGTGGAACAAACTGTGTAGCTTTAACCACTGGAAAGTTCTGGTTATGTTAATTGTATGTGTAGGCAGTGACTGGGTTTTAACTGGAAACGCAGCATGTACCATTCACAGGTCTCAGGTGTGCAGACTGCAGTATTATTTCTCTGCATTCCCAATCATCTAGCAGCTGTAGCCAAGGACTGGTAGTGACATTAATGACATTAACTAGCATTATTGCACTTGCCACTTAAATTGGAATCCGTTCAAAAGATCTTGATTTTTAATTAGTGACTTATTAAAATGACAACAGAACCTTGCATTTGGAAGCAGGTCATGATCCAATCTCACACAAGCAGAGTACTGCACCAGCTAGCATTAAAATCTGAGCTGATATAAAAACAACAAAGAAATCATAAATTCTCCTATTTGCACCAAGTCTCTAACTTTCCTATATACAATAGAATCAAAACTTACAAAATCTTTCAACACGGCACCACATCTATTCCGCTGCATATTAGGTGACCTCTGTGCTCCTAAAAGTTAATTCTGGCATGTCATTTTGCACATAAAAAGACATTCTGATGGTCTAGATAAAGCTTCTCACCAACTATTATTAATCAGGCTAGTGTACAGATGGCTGTTTGCAGTCTTAACAGAGAGCCAATACCTACTGGCACTCATTCTGATTCTTCATTCCTCTCATTTTCCAACTTAGTGTTATAAATATATATAATTAGACAAGCAAACAATGGCTTAGGTGACCCCAATGCAGGGACCTATGCATTAATCAGCGTATTCAATGTTACTCTTGTCTGAGAAACTATGGTTTCTTGTCAATCGAGTTCTACTGGAGGTGGGAAAAGCAGAGTAATCTTTCCTTTCTGTCCGATTAAATTATTAACAGAGTTTCACTTTGAATGAATCTCTTTTAAAACTGACAGTCTGTCACTAACACCAGTCACCCACCCCCATTTGTTGAATTTTACAAGTCACGATTTAAAAGAGGTTGCCTTTAAGGACACCACGATCTTTGTTTATAAGATGTTGCAACTCTCTCCGAAAATTAGTCTACTTTGGATTTGCAAGCAGCACACAAAAGTCAGTTGGTTTGTTGTAATGTGTACCTCATAAGTTGTAACTTTCGTTACAGTTTTAATTAACTAAACCAAAGAGTAAATCATTCTCTGATATGTGATTGATTATTAGACTATTAACATGACAGTCATATTGGCTAAAATGCTTGTCAACCTGCATGTCTAAAACCTGGCTACACTGCAGTGATTTTACAGTAGGAGTAGTCTTAGCCTTTTGAAAGTAGGACTTTCATCTGAATCTGGGAAGATGACCCACCATAGAAAGATGCAGAACAATCTAATTGGCTAGCAGCTCTGTAGATCCAGCAGCACCAGGAACTACAGGTAGCCCGAGAAGTAGTCTGGGCTATTGGATGGCAGATCCTTGAAAGGGGTAATTGTGGGTGGGGGCACACCATTCCGACTTGGAACTTATTCCATCATGGCTGTTAATTTTCAATCCTGGAAAGTCCTCCCGAATAGCACTGTGTGTGTACCTACCTCACAGAGACTGCAGTAGCTCCAGCACATGGCTGACCACCACCTTCTCAAGGACAATTCGGAATAGCATTAAATCCTGGCCATGCCATTGTTACTCACATGCTAAGAACAAATATAATAAAAGTGCTCTGAACCCAAAGCTCCTTTCATTCTCTTTCATTCACTTGGTATCTATTTTTTGAAAATACAGATGAAACCGAGAACTTGCTGTGTGAGGTACCATGTGCACAAACCCACAGTCTACAATTTCCCTGTGTGTATCATTGAAACACCAACAGGCTGAGCAACTGACTGATCAATAGACACTTTTTCTTGACTTTCATGTAAGAATTAACTTTAAAAGTGTTGATTTTGCAATTCTATGATCGACTTGCAAGGAATATCAAGTGGAAGTGGAGCTCTAATTTTCACAGCTTTTGAACACAGCACCAGATAACCAATGCTTGTTGATAACGAAATATAACCAGGATACTACAGCCTCAAATTTTATGTCCTATCCCACAAGAATGATTAAATTTTGTAGCAGAGACACAAGCTATTTGGTCCAACAACTTGCTGTGTTGTTATGTACTCTCCATACAAACAAATAATTCTATAAACATTTACACAGCCTGTTTTGATCATTTTCAACCCTGTTCCCTCATTGACCAATCCAATCTAATTTTGAATGTTGACACAGTTTCTGTCTCACCTGCTTCACCTGCAGTCAAATTCCCCAGCCTTGCAAAACCAAAGAAGCTTCTTCTGTCCTCTAATGTGAATCTCTCATTTCATCTTGTATCTACAGGCCTGTGTTTTAGAACCCTGAAAGATCAGAATCAACTCTCACCTCTTGCATCTTTCCATATCTTTAAATACTCCATTATTCTACTCTGTATTCTGTGTTGCCCTAATATGTAAAGGTAACACATTGTTCAAGTCCTCCTTTTTATTTGTACCTCAGAGTCTTTCACAGGCCCAGGAAAAAGATGTTGTTTTTACGATCCACATTTTAATAGTTACAAAACACTCACTGTTTCTCACACACCCTGGTAGCCGTATAATATTATGTTACTCAGAACCTGCCTGAGTACGGATGCAAGAAAGCTTTTATGAGTTAAAATATGGCTAAGGTCAAGATTACATCTCTGAAGCATACAGATGTACTTCACTGCTGGTAATACATTCCAATCCAGAAATATATAGGCAATTAATGTGCAACACAGTCGACGTTGAGAAGTTATTGCAACAGGTAGCTCACCTGGCTAGACTATTGGACAAATTCTGTTGCAGTAAAAGAACTTACATCCATCTTAGTAATTTTGGAAGACTTATTTACTTACAAAATTTTCTCACTAACAATATTTCATTATTACAGATTTAATTTTTCTCTTAAATAAAAAGGACAATGTAGACCTAGATCTTGCAATCCAATTTCACAAAAAGGATTCCTGTTACTAAGGCCGAGGAACTGCATGTTGAATACTTGTGACAATAAAATACTACACATATTTATTAATATTAGTTATGAATCTAGATACGTTTTTTAAAAAATTATGAATAACCATTGTTAAATAATAGTACCTAAAGGCTAGTAAAATTATCCTAAATTAAACGGTAGTTAACTTTATTGAAAAATGAATAATGAGCAGCAATATGTAAGTTGACTGAAAAGATTAATTACAGGTGAACAGTTTTAAAAGAACACCACAAATAAAGCAAATTGCGACTTCTTGGTAATTCCAGTTCAGTATAAAGACAAAGCTTCACATTCCACAGAACATTAGGTTTATTCTTAATATTATCTGCTCTGATCGTTTAAATTTAGTGCTACAGCCTTCATGAAAATAATAAACACATTGAGAGAATTATAGAAAGATAAAAGAGCTGATGTATTGTTTTCTCAATAACTCTTATGAAACAATGTCGCTTAGGTAGCTGCCTATCTGACATGAAGTCTTGGATAAAATCATATTTTTTCCAGTTGAACTATGAGCAAATATCAAAATGCAAAACTTTCTACCACCACTGCAGGAGTTTACTTAGGATGAGCCAAATGATGTGTAATCTCAGCAACCTGTTTGACCCTGAGCAGCAGGAAACCCACATCCTATATCTCCAAGAAAACGTATTTATAACTGCACACAATTTTGTGGGGTTTTATCCGTATCTCACTTTTGTTTCTGCTGAAACTGTTAAGCATGTATTCGTAGGCTCTTTTTATTGGCAGAATCATCACCAATGTCCCTTCCCTTTTCCTCATTGTAAAAATTAAAACTGCCCAGACTTTGCAATTTATCTCATTACGAACCCAACTATCCCATCTTGGACCTATATATTCCTTGACATCCTTTACAAGCTCTGATGCAGCCATGCTTCACTCTACCTCTAGAACCTCTTCACAACCCGATACTGTAACCTGTACCCCATGAATCCAATAAAATACTGCATCTCCTGTGTTGAACCTCCTTATTTTGTAGCAGGATGTTCAACAATATTGGCGCATTCTTGCTTCTACTTTCTCTTGCAACTTAACCACCATTTCTTTAAAAACTTCCTCTGAACTGATCCTTTTGACGATGCTTTCTTAAATTTATCATTTCATCTGCTACACTCTTATATGAAGCAGTATGTGTTGCTGCAGGGGTAAGATCATTTATAAATGTAAGTAATTGAAATTATGGCTGCTATCTGCAAGTCTCTCTAAGGAATTCAGGGTCTTGATTTGTTCGCACTCAGGCTTATAGTATTAGACAAGGAAAGGGACAGTTCTGCATTGTACATTCAGTACATTTAGAGCTGATTTGAAACTTGGACACTACTCAACATACCTTTGGAGGCTGGTAACTCACAAATCAAAATGGAGCTATCCTTTAGTGGTCACTTAAACTGGGTCAAACAATACAAGCTGAAGACATCTAACATCTGCAAAAACCCTGAAAATTTCAATTAGTTTCCAAAGATACATTCTTTTAAAAACTAAAATATCTTGAGACAAATCCATGCATGGCTTATTCAGAAGATTAAATATTGTATTAGGCTAAAAGAAGAAAGACTTATGCTGCAAAAATTGTTGCAATTCTGAGGATTAGTGGTGTTTCAGAAACCAGCAAGGGCCACCAAAATGCTGATGAAACTGGGAAAGAAAAAAGTAGAAAATGAGAGTAAACTATCTGGGAATATAAAGAATAATTTTAAAAAAGGAGAAAGTAGCAAAGGTAAATATTGGTCCTTTAGAAAAACACACAAAAGTAGTGGTAGAAAATATGGAAATAGCAGAAACATTGAACAAATCTTTTGTTTCTGTTTTTAATAGAACACACAAGTTACATCAGAAATGACCCGTGGAGGTAGTGTCCTTATCCCTGCACCATGAGAGCCAGGTCAAGTCCCATCTGCTAATAACGTATGTAATAACATCTCTGAACAGGTTGTTTAAGAAAATAGGCTTTTTTTAAAAAAAAAGTTCAGAAATAGAGGGTAACCTACAGGTAAAATGCTGAGGAAATTAATACCAGTGATAAAGTACTGGAGAAAGAGCTTGAAATGCCACAAATCCCTATGATCTAATGGCCAAAATCCCAAGGTTCTAAAAGAGATAGCTGCAGAGTTAGTGAATGTACTGGAAGTGATTTTCTCCACTTCCCAAGATTATGGAACATCCCGGCAGATTAAAAGACTAGCAAACGTATTGCCACTGTTTCAAGAAAAGAGGAAGGGAGACATCAGAGAACTAATGCCAATTCACCTGGCAGCAGTCATCAAGAAAGTGCTGAAATCCATTTAAAAAGGGATGCCTCGGGAAAATGGTTTGTAATGGCCAGTGAGAAGCTTCTCAATGTTGAGAGCAAAAGGTTCCATTTTCCAAACAAGTGTTCAGCAGTGACAAGAATCTCATTAGTGAGCTGCGAGAGACATATTTATATGCATTAGCATGGATTAGCATTCTTATTATTATGTCATCTCACTGATTTGCAGTTTCCTATTCTCCCACCTGCTGGATAGAAACTAAATGGCGACAATTCTTGATGTGAAAGTCAGAAAGGTTAGTCGTCAAGTCCAGCTCACCGCTTGCTCCTTTAGACCTTCATCGTTGACAACAGTCATTTACGGCTCAGGACACACTCCATGGGCAGCAACTGCATGTACCTCCCTGCCCTCAGGTCCTCACATGAGCAAAGGGGATCGCCCACTTTCCTTGCATCCGACATGTCTGGAGCAATTGACATGAACTGTGCAGCTGCAGACCACCAGCACTTCACCAGGCGCACACTTGGGCTTTAAGATGGCACTGGTAGCACAATTCCCAGGAGGTCCGAATAGTGACTAGCCCTTCTGCCTGTGGCAAGTGGGACAACAATACGAACAAGACACAGTGCAGAAGTAATGAAGCAAGTTTGGGGCGATTGCATACAAAAATTTTCTAGGCTTTGCAGAAAGAAGCCCTCCAAGAAACTCATCAAAAAAAAGGCAGTTAATTTCTGGTAAGATTCAGTCTGTAAATGCGGGTACTCATGACGACTCAGGCGTTCCTGTTCTGGAACACAAAGTTAGCATGCAAGTACAACGGGCAATTGCAAGAGGAGTGGTGTTAAAGACAGCAGAAGTCTTGTTAAAATGGTACAGGACTTTAGTGAGAGGACACTGCATAGTATGTACTGCAATGGTCTCTATATTAAAAGGAAGGAGATACTTTCAGACAATTAATGACAGGCATCAAATGTTGGCCTACTGAGTGAATGAATTAAAAAAATTATCACATTGAATGATGAAGCAGACTTCATGGTCTGCATGCTGTACTCCTGCTCCAAATCTGTACCGCCTTGTACACCAGGTCAACCTCTTTAATCAACTATGTAAGTGAGTCACATCATATTGTGACAAGTATTCACTGTGCTTGGTTTCTGCCTCACTGACATAAGAGTTCATAAATAAAAACATTGCAAAAGCAACAAGTTTATTGAACATTTAGGACATTGCTATTTGTATTATTTGCTATTCTAAAGTAACATAAATTCATATGTTGGTTTACAGACCTTCAAGATGTTCACACAATATATAATTAGTTCAAATCCCAAACATGAAATGCCATGGCTTGAATTTTCATCTTGAGGTTGTGAAACATGAGTCAGATGATTTTGGCACTCAAAAACTAACCCGCAAAATATTGTCAGACCTCACCCACTACTTTTGCCAATTTTAGCTGGTGGCAGGTTCTGGGTGCAGTTTGCAAATGGTACTACCCAGTGGAATAGCGTGGCATTCATCAAGTCCCACTATTTCTGCAGTGGAACCAAATGTGAAAAGTTTTATTTTAGAAAGTGTACACAGTATCGCAATTTACCTGCACTTTCAGATCAAGGTGATAGAAAGCACAGACCAGGTTTCTGGACTGGGAAAGTTATTAGACGATACAGACACAGATAAACTACTTAAATTTAACATTACTAATAAAAACTCTAATGCCCTTCTAAAAACAACTGCAAAAAAAAAAAAAGATTATTAGCAGAGGTAGAAAAACTAGAAAGTCAGTTTAGTGGTCTTTGCTTCCTGGTTCTGATGCGGAGAGGATCCTTTTTCAGCTAGCCAGATCCTTGATGCTCACAGTGGATTTCCTCGGAATGCTTCCACAGGTTTATAAGGAACACAGAGTGGATGGTTCATTTGTAAAATGTCTGTTGTAACAACTTAAAAGTCAAAGTTCACAGCAATTGCTGCAGGAAAGGTAACTGGTCTTCAAATTTAAACTGAGTTTTTATTGCAGTGAATGGGCAGTTCCTGCTGGGGAGAAAACAGCACACCCTTCTGTGTCGTTCTTTGTGTGTCTGTGTCTCTGTAGTTGGTTTCCAGTTCCAACCTGCTCAATCAACATTACTTGTAAATAACTCTGGCTCCTGATCATCTGCTCATTGTTTTTGTGACTGGAATCCTGCAGAGTCCATAATCCACATCAAATTCCAACTCATGCAGCCACACTGGTATGTCTTTTTAAAATAACTTTCCCAAAGCAGTCCGTCAAGACCACTGAATGTATGTCTCTCCAGCTGCGCCTTTGGCTGGAGGCTTTCTCAGAAAATGATACAAGACTCAGCCAATACCTCTCAAGACAGAAACATTGACTCTTGGTCATACTAAAGGTACATTACTCTGTTTGAGTATAGTCTCATGGCTGGGCAGTTTCCTCAGCACTATGCCCCTTTCTTGCAGGCAAGCAACATCATGGGGATGTACACTGTGAATGTTGGCAGCTCTGTACTTTATGAACATTTCAAGCTACAGCTGGTCTACCTGTGTCTCTGCGAACAAAGGTTGGATGGGGCTACTCCTGTTCTTGGTTGCAAACATTAAAAAGGCATTTTCTTAATACACAGAAGAGCAAGTCTGAAAGTATGGGGCTCCTTCTTAGAGTCATAGACTCATAAAGTCGTGCAGCATGGAAACAAACGCTTTGGTCCAACTCATCCATGCTGACCAGATATCCAAAATAAATCTAGCACCATTTGCCAGCATTTGGCAAAAAGCCTGACACAGTAATACTCACAGAATCATACCTTATAGACAATGTCCCAGACACCATCATCACCATCCCTGGATATGTCCTGACCCGCTGGCAGGACAGACCCAGCAGAGGTGGCACCACAGAGGTATACAGTCTGGAGGGTGTTGCTCTGGGAGTCCTCAACATTGACTCCAGACTCCATGAAGTCTTGTGGCTTCAGGTTAAACATAGGTAAGGAAATCTCCTGCTGATTATCACATACCGTCCTCCCTCAGCTGATCAATCAGTACTCCTCCATGTTCAACAACACTCGGAGGAAGCGCTGAGGATGGCAAGGGCACTAAATGTACTCTGGGTGGGGGATTTCAATGTCCACCACCAAGAGTGGCTCGGCAGCAGTACTACTGATCGAGCTGGTCGGATCCTACGCTGGACTGGGTCTGCGGCAGGTGGTGAAGGAACCAACAAGAGGGAAAAACATACTCAACCTCATCCTTACTAATCTGCCAGCTGCAGATGCATCTGTCCATGACAGTATTGGTAAGAGTGACCATCGCACAGTCCTTGTGGAAAGGAAGTTCCGCCTTCACATTGAGAACAACCTCCATCGTGTTGTGTGGCACTATCACCATGCTAAATGCGACAGACTTTGCACAGATCTAGCTACTCAAGACTGGGCATCCATGAGGCGCTATGGGCCATCAACAGCAGCAGAATTGTACTCCAGCACAATCTGTAACCTCATGGCCTGGCATATCCCTCACTCAACCATTACCATCAAGCAAGGGGATCAACTCTGGTTCAATGGAGAGTGCAGGAGGGCATGCCAGGAGCAGCACCATGCACACATGAAGATGAGGTATCAACCTGGTGAAGCCACCAAACAGGACAAACAACATATGAAGCAAGTGATAGACAGAGCTAAGCAATCCTACAACCAACAATTCAGATATAGGCTCTGCAGTCCTGCTACATCAAGTCGTGAATGGTGGTGGACGATTAAACAACTCACTGGAGGAGGAAGCTCCGCAAATATCCCCATCCTCAATGATGGACAAGCATAGTACTTCAGTGCAAGGGATAAGGATGAAGCTTTCGCAGCACTCATCAGCCAGAAGTGCCAAGTGGATGATCCAACTCGGCCTCCTCCAGTTGTCCCCAGCGTTACAGATACCAGTCTTCAGCCAATTCGATTCACTCCATGTGATATCAAGAAACGGGTTGGAGGCACTGGATACTGCAAAGGCTATGGGCTGTGACAAAATTCCAGCAATAGTACTGAAGACTTGTGCTCCAGAACATGCTGCTCCCCTAGCCAAGCTGCTCCAAAACAGTTACAACACCAGCATCTACCCGACAATGTGGAAAATTGACCAATTATGCTCTGTACATAAAAAAAGCAGGAGAAATCCAACCCAGCCAATTACCACCCCATCAGTTTACTCTCAATCATTAGTAAAGTGATGGAAGGTGTCATCAACTGTGCTATCAAGCAGCATGTGCTCCAGCAATAACCTGCTCAGCGACGCCCAGTTTGGGTTCTGCCAGGGCCATTCAGCTCCTCATCTTATTACAGCCTTCATTCAAACATGGACAAAAGAGCTGAATTCCAGAGATGGGGTGGAGTGACAGCCCTCGACATCAAGGCTGCATTCAACAATGTGTGGCATCAAGGAGCCCTATCAAAACTGGAATCAATGGGGGCAAACTCTCCCATGGTTAGAGTCATACTTGACACAGAGGAGCATGGTCATGGTTGTTGGAGGTCAGTCATCTGAGCTCCAGGGCATCTCTGCAGGAGTTCCTCAGGGTAGTGTCCTAGGCCCAACCATCTTCAGCTGCTTCATCAATGACCTTCCCATCATCTTAAGGTCAAAAGAAGTGAGGATGTTCACCGATAATTGCACAATGTTCAGCGCCATTTGCGACTCCTCAGACACTGAAGCAGTCCATGTCCAAATGCAACAAGATCTGGACAATATCCAGGCTTGGGCTGACAAGTGGCAAGTAACATTCGCGCCACACAAATGCCAGGCTATGACCATCACCAATAAGAGACAATCTAACCACCACCCTTTGACATTCAATGATGTTACCATCACTGAATCACTAACTATCAACATCCTGAGGGTTATGATTGATCAAAAACTCAACTGGACTCACCACGTAAATGCAGTGCCTACAACAGCAGGTCAGAGGCTAGGAATACTGCGGCAAATAACTCACCTCCTGTCTCCCCAAAGCCTGTCCACCATCTACAAGGCACAAGTCAGGAGTGTGACGGAATACTCCCCATTTGCCTGGGTGAGTGCAGCTTCCACAACACTGAAGAAGCTTGACACCATCCAGGACAAAGCAGCCCGCTTGATTGGCACCACATCCACAAGCATCCACTCCCTCCACCATCAACATTCAGTAGCATCAGTGTGTACTATCTCCAAGATACACTGCAGAAATTCACCGAAGAACCTCAGACAGCACCTTTCAAACCCATGACCACTTCCATCTAGAAGGACAAGGGCAGTAGATATATGGAAACACCACCATCTTCAAGATCCCCCCCCAAGCCGCTCACCATCCTGACTTGGAAATATATCGCCATACCTTCACTGTTGCTGGGACAAAATCCTGGAATTCCCTGCCTCATGGCATTGTGGGTCAACCCACAGCAGGAGGACTGCAGTGGTTCAAGAAGGCAGCTCACCACCACCTTCTCAAGGGCATCTAGGGATGGGCAATAAATGCTGGCCAGCCAGCAACGCTCACATCCTACAAAATGAATAAATAATTAAAAAAACCCTCTAAACCCTTCCTATTCATAAACCCCCATCCAGATGTCTTTTAAATGTTGTAATTGTACCAGCCTCCACCACTTCCTCTGGCAGCTCATTCTATACACACACCACCCTCTGCGTGAAAAGATTGCCCCTTAGAGCTCTTTTAAATATTTTCTCGCTCACCTTAAAACTGTGCTCTCTAGTTTTGGACTCCCCTACATTGGAAAAAGAGCTTGGCTATTCACCCTATCCATGACCCTCATGATTTTATAAACCTCTATACGGTCACCCCTCAGTCTCTGATGCTCCAGGGAAAATAGTCCCAACCTCTCCCCATAGCTCAAACCCTCCAACCTTGGCAACATCCTTGTAAAACTTTTCTGAACCCTTTCAACTTTAACAACATCCTTCCTATAGCAGGGAGACCAGAACTGAACACAGTATTCCAAAAATAGCCCAACAAATGTCCTGCATAGCTGCAAAATGACAACCCAACTCCTATACCCAATGCACTGATCAATAAAGGCATACCAAACGCCGTCTTCACTGATCTGTCTACCTGCGACTCCACTTCCAAGGAACTATGAACCTGCACTCCAAGGTCCCTTTGTTCAGCAACACTCCCCAGGACCTTACCATTATTGCATAAGTCCTGCCTTGATTTGCCTTTCCAAAATGTAGCACCTCACATTTATCTAAATTAAACTCAGTCTGCCACCCTTCAGCCTACAGGCCCTTCTGATCAAGATCCCGTTGTACTCTAAGGTAACCTTCTTGGCCATTACACCAATTTTGGTGTCACCTGCCAACTTACTAACAAGATCTCCTATGTTCACATCTAAATTGTTTATGTAAATGACGAAAAGCAGTGGACCCAACACCGATCCTTGTGGCACACCACTGGTCACAGATTTCCAATCTAAAAAGCAACCCTCCACCACCACCCTCTGTCTCCTACCTGCGAGCCAGTTCTGTATCCAAATAGCTAGTATGCCCTGTATTCCATGTGACCTAACTTTGCTAAACAGTCTACCATGAGGAACCTTGATGAATGCCTCACTGATATCCATATAGATCATGTCCACCCCTCTGCCTTTATCAATCTTCTTCATTCCTTCTTCAAAAAATTCCATTAAGTTGGTAAGACGTGATTTCCCATGCACAAAGCTATGCTGACTATCCCTAATCACTAAGGTTTTTGAGTAGATTTGTAGCTCAGGAAGTTGATGTTGTGGTTGGTTGGCTCGCCGAGCTGGTTCGTTGTTCTGCAGACGTTTCATTACCCTGCTGGGTAACATCATCAGTGCGGCCTCCGATGAAGCACTATTGTGTTTTCCCGCCTGGTATTTAAACTCTGGTGTCCGTCGGGCTGGATTATCTCACTTCCGGTTTTTCCTTTGCAATGGAGTATATATAGGGTCTAGCTCTATGTGTTTATTGATGGCCTTCCTTGGTGGAGAACCAGGCCTCTAGGAATTCCCGTGCTTGTCTCTGTTTGGCCTGTCCCAGGATCCTGATGTTGTTCCAATCGAACTCGTGGTTCTCCTTATCCGTGTGAATGGAGACGAGTGAGTATTGATCGTGTCTTTTTGTTGCTAGTTGGTGTTCATGTATTCTCGTTGCCAGTTACCTTCCTGTCTGTCCAATGTAATGTTTGTCACAGTCCTTGCATGGAATTTTGTATATCACGTTGTTTCTGTCCAAAGCGGGTAAGAGGTCTTTGGTTCAAGTTCGAGGTGGCGTAGGGTTGATGTGGGTTTGTGTGCTACTCTGATGCCCAATGGTCGTAGGAGTCTTGTGGTCAGTTTGGATATGTTCTTGATGTATGGTAATGTGACAAGTGTGCCAGAACGTACTGTGTCTTCCTGTTGTTGTTGTTCGTGTGATAGGCATCGTTGGACCCAGCTGTTTGGGATGGGAAGTAAGGATCACACTTAAATCAGGTCAGACCTACCAGGAGTGTCAATCAGACAGACCCCAATGGCCTTGGGAAGCCCTCTCTGGCCTACTCATCTCCATTCGCACGGACAAGGAAAACCACCAGTTTGATTGGGATAACACCAGGATCCTAGGACAGGCCAACAGAAACAAGCACGGGAATTCCTAGAGGCCTGGTTCTCCACCAAGAAGGCCATCAAAAAACACATAGAGCCAGACCCTATATATACACCACTGCGAAGGAAAACTGGAAGTGAGGTAATCAAATCCAACGGACCTCAGAGTTTAAATATCAGGCAGGAAAACACAACAGCGCTTCATACAGGCTGCACTGATGATGTTACCCAGCAGAGTAATAAAACATCTGTGAACTAATGTACCAGCTCGGTGAGCGAACCAACCACAGTATCCCTAAGCAGTCCTTGGCTTTCCAAATACATGTAAGTCCTGTCCCTCAGGATTCCCTCCAACAACTTAACCACCACTGGTCTATAGTTCCTTGGCTTTTCCTTACCAGCTTTCTTAAATAATGGCACCATTATTTAATCTCCAGTCTTCCGGCATTTCAACTGTGGCTATCAATAATATAAACATCTCAGCAAGGGGTTCTTGCTGGTGTTCAGATGTAATGGGGGCAGCTTTAAAGGAATTCTTCTTCCACTCCCCAGCAAACACTCATCTTGATACCATGCAGTGTTCGGTAGTTTAAAAGCTGCAGAAAAAGAAAATTGAAGAAAGTTGCAACACTTTACTGATTACTTTTGACTTTTTCTGGCCTGGCAGGCGTCTTCAAAATTCAACGTTTGAGATGTACATGTTCTCGGTTTGGTAAATATGTAGGTTCTGGCAAAAGTTAAGAATTACAATTTTCATCCCTCACTGATTCTGGGCAACTTGATTTCACTGGGGCCAATGTGTGCTGCCCACAGGATGCACTGTCATCAGAAAGGCACATGTGCACAAAAATGCTGCAGATGTGGAACTGCAGAGGAAGATCATTCATCCTCCAAAATAAAACAAAATCCCAGGTTTGGAATTTGGCAAACTCAAACAACCCTCCACAGTCAGTAAAACAATCAGCCCATAGATATTTCAAATGCCGAGAAAACAAAGATATCGAAAAACTTTTCTGATGAAGGGTCTAGGCCCGAAACGTCAGCCTCTCTGCTCCTATGATGCTGCTTGGCCTGCTGTTTTCATCCAGCCCTGCACCTTGTTGTCTCGGATTCTCCAGCATCTGCAGTTCCTACTATCTCTATCGAAAAACTATTTGACATTTCATCTATCATTACAGTTAAACCAGAACTCATTGATTGTATGCGCTATGGCATTGCCGGGGCTGATTTCCTTGATGTTCAGCATTACTCAAATCTGCTGTGTGATTCTGTTCATTTCTCCCTCTCATTAAATATTCCTAGCAATTATGCATGCAAGAATAATGATAGCTCAAGGATACTCATCTTCTGTTGGCAGCTTCTTTCCATTTATCTACAATTTTTTGAGCTGCCTGCCTTTTGAAAGCCTTCACTGCAGGGCATAGTGACTGACAGCTCCTACCAGGGGAAAGACACCACTCTTCCAGCCTTCAAGTAATGATTGTCGTTACGATACATTTTATTGTGGGGGTGGGGAAGGGAGGTTCAGATAGAGCAGAGATTCTTAGATAAGCAATGCTACAACCATCATTAGTTAGCAATGATCAAGTTGTGCTTTTGTAATATTGTGAAGCAATCAGATCTTTGCAGAAATATGGGGCTTGGGGTAGTATTGTGATTGGCAGCAGTGCTAAAATGCATTTTGTTTTATCCTTAGATATATTACACTTCCTCTTTTGTTCAAATATATTGCAGTCAAATTACCAGTTGTTTCTCAACATGTTGCAGGACTATCTTTAATTCTCCATTTTGAAATAAATATATGCATAAATCTGTTAGGGGACTGCTGAAGTAGAGAAAATTAAGGTTCAGCCTTCCTGTCAAGGTAACGAGTTCACATGATTTTTCCTTTCAGGATTTTATTTTTATTCAAATTGATAATATGGACCTTAATAGATACGAAATCCCTTTCCCCTCCACCTACTCAGAAGGCACTAAATTTCATCTTTTCTCAGGTACATGAAAGCCCCTTGAACGTCTCATATGCTAACCACATTGCTTGATGCCTGGTGTCACGTATAAGCCAGACCAGGTGGCAGATTAAAAAGACATCAGTAAGCCAGATGGGTTTTGCTTTGTAACAGTTCCTCCCATCACTGAAAACAAACAAGTATCAGACCGGTGTATCATTATGTGGGGATGTATACAATGTATTCAATATGTATACCCTGTGGTCTCCCTGATGGAGTGGGGATTGAACCCAGTGGCCCAGAGAGGGCTTCCCAAGGCCATTGGGGTGTACCTGATTGACACTGCTGGTAGGTCTGACCTGATTTACCTCCAATCTGGAAACGCCTCCATGTGGCTAGTCCCAGTCGATTGCAGACCCAGGAGTGGCTAGCATTTGTCGTGAACCCAAAAGTTGCTGGACCTTGGATTAGCCAGCAGCTCTTTGGGCAGAACCTCATCCTTGAAAGGAAATCAGGCCAACTGCAGACAGTTAATGCCCAATAAATATAAAACACAGGTAAGGCTTCCACACCCAGCAATTCAGGTGTGTTCCTTGCTTCCCACCTACTGGCCACCACCATGGTGTAAAATTCTGCTTCCTGTAGTTGCCAGGGCATCTGAAATAATTTAGAAAATATCTCATTCACTCTGTCTCAGGGTTTAAGAGGACATCTTTTTACCCGGTAAAATAGAAAAAGAGCGATGTCTACTGAGGAACATTTGATCAGTTTCCCATAACTGAAGTTGCAGGATTGTTTTCATTTTCAGAACCAGGCTTTGCCACTGAACCAAGAATAAAAGAAACAGTGTCAGGTTTTACCCATGAGAACTCAGCAGCCTGAGAGAAAAGCCACCCTTATTCCACTCGGCTCAGTCTAGAGTGGAGCAACTGTCCAACTGTCAGTGTTCAGATTCTCAAGTAGCACTTTATTGCATGTGTACGTCGGTGGAGGAAATAGCAGCTCGTAGGCACCAGGGTCTTCATAGTGAAGATGGAAGGTAATGCTATATACAGTTTGAACAAGGAAGTTGAAAATCTGGAAGGACAGTGTGTGATGTTTGTTTTAAATTTAGAAGTAGGATTGGATAATGCGGCTCCTACTTTGTGACACCAATTACTGAACTTTTGTCTAAAAGTAATGGTTAATACCGAAAGAAAAGTAATGAGGCAAATCAAAGATGACAGAGGGTTTCTGATAAATTGTTGTTTAAACATTTGAAAAAGGGGCATGAAATGAATTATTTTAAGCTTTCTAGCTGTTGTTTCTAGGAAACCAGTTATTTTCTTTTTATGGGGCTGGTCTTTTGTTTCAACAAATGTCAACATCCAACTCCACGACATGCTTCAAGTACAAGATACTTCTATAAAGTAAAATTATCAAAGACACAACAATGAAGCTATGCCAAGCGCAGACTGCACAACTCCTCATCAATCAGGCACCTCAACATTGTTTTCAGAATCTCAATAGCTTGCTCTATGTGAATACTAATTGTTTGTGTGCCTAATTGTGGAACCTGTTGGCAGAATTGTTGGCTTTAGGAACAGATATCATGAGCCACAAGAACAGCAGCAGAATTGTTTCTGACTCAAAGGTTTTGAAAAGGAAACAGTACCTAGACTGCAAATGTATAATGGCAATATGACAGCTTCCAGTATAGCATGCATTTACAGACAGGAATTAGAGTTCAAGAAATGGTACTTCTTACATTTCATGTAATTGTCAAAGAATGTATTTCAGGCATGAATGCCATGTGTGCAGCCTATTACACTGGAGAATCTTGCAACTTAGCAAAAGGGAACTGCTTTCTCATTTACCTGATTGTGACAGCAGCATAATTGCACAAGCAGTGCAGCTTCATTAAGAAGGGTGTTAATGACTTGCGTGATGCTTGTGGACACTACAAACTGGACGATGCAATTGAGTTCATCCATGGCTCCCTGGTGTCAGCTGCTGGCACACGTTTAAAACTCCTGTATGTTATTATGGATTTGTCAGTAACTGTTGCACTGGATGCAATGAAATGCTAGGTGCAATAATAGTGAAGTCTCTTTTTTTTGGCACTTCTATGGGATCTACTCTCAGTCTAAAAAGTCTCAATTTTGGACTAAGATGAGCACCAAATTAACAATCTCCTGAAGGAGTTTACAAAGAGTGGCAAGGAGGTGAAATTAAAAAAAATACCATGGCAAGGTTATTATTGATTATTGTTTAAATTAAAAGCTGTGCATGGCAGGCTGCTACTCAAGGAAGGTGACAGAGGGAAAACAAGGATTTATAGGAACACAAGACATGGAAACATTGGAACAGCAGCAGGCCATTCAGTCTCTGGAGACTGCCTGACCATTCAATATGATCATGGTTGATTGAACACTTTAATACTTTTACCCATCCCATCCCCACATACCCTACTGTAATCAGAAATCTATCAATTTCTACCTTAAACATACTCAAAAATGGGGATCCCACAGCCCTCTGTAATCAAATTCTCATCTTGGATCTAAATAACACCCCTCTTATTTTTAAACTGTGCTCCTGCTTCTAGACTCCCCAACAGGGGAAATATCTTTCCTGCACCTACCCTGTGTATCTCTTTATGTATTTTGTATGTTTTAATGAGATCACTGCTCATTCAAGTTGGGTCCTCAATGTCTCCTTGTGGGCGAGTCTCACCATCTCAATAACAAGTCTAGTGAATTGTCACCGCACTACCTCAATGGAAATGTATTTCCTGAGATAAGGAGACCAAAGCTGTTCACAGTACTCTAGGACAACAAGGTGCAGGGCTGGATGAACACAGCAGGCCAAGCAGCATCACAGGAGCAGAAAGGCTGACATTTCGGGCCTAGACCCTTCATCAGAAAAGGGGGAGGGGAAGGGGGTTCTGAAATAAATAGGGAGAGAGTGGGAGGCGGATAGAAGATGGATAGAGGAGAGGATAGTTGGAGAGGAAACAAACAGGTCGAAGAGGCGGGGATGGGGCCAGTAAAGGTGAGTGTAGGTGGGGAGTTAGGGAGGGGATAGGTCAGTCCAGGGAGGACGGACAGGTCAAGGGGGCGGGATGAGGTTAGTCGGTAGGAGATGGGGGTGCGGCTTGAGGTGGGAGGAGGGGATAGGTGGGAAGAAGAACAGGTTAGGGAGGCGGGGACGAGCTGGACTGGTTTTGGGATGTGGTAGGGGGAAGGGAGATTTTGAAGCTTGTGAAATCCACATTGATACCATTGGGCTGCAGGGTTCCCAGGTGTGGTCAAACCATGCTCCTACACAATTGAAACTAAACTCACAAGAAGGGTATTGACCCAAAACATCAGGTTTCCCGCTCCTCTGATGCTGCTTGGCCTGCTGTGTTCATCCAGCTCTACACCTTGTTACCTCAATTCCTGTACTCATTTTTTCAACAAAGGCTAACATCCCATTACTCTTCCAAATAGCTCACTGCATCTGCATTGATTGATTGATTAATTGTCATGTGTACTGAAGTCCAGTGAAAAGCTTTGTTTACGAGCAGTACAGGCAGATCATCGTAAGCAAGGATGTAAGCAAGCAAGCATAGTAAGCATACACGAGGCGGGGCATGTTACCGTGGTTGCAGACTGCAGTACAATTCTGCTGCTGAAGCAACACACCACCTCATGGTTGGCTAGTCTAATGACTAGATCTGTTCGAAGTCTGTCTCATTTAGCACAGTGATAGTACCACACAACATGACGTAAGGTGCTATGAATGTGTAGATGGGATTTCTGATTGACCGTTTTTGTGGTGACTCTTACTGGTACCATCATGGATGGGTGCTTCTGCAGCAGGCAGATTGGTGAGGATGAAGTCAAATATGTTTTCCCTTGTTGGGTTCCCTCATCACCTGCCACAGGCCCAGTCGAGCAGCTGTCCCATAGGACCTGACCAGCTTGGCTAATGGCGGTGCTTCTGAGCCACTCTTGGTACTGAACATTGAAATTCCAAATCTAGGGTATGTTCTGAGCCCATGCCACTATCAATACTTCCTCTCGATGGTGTTCGACATGGAGGAATACTCATGAGGTTTTTTATTGGTTGGGTGGGGGAAGTGGGTGAAGAGGGAAGGAGTAATAGAATGGGGTGGGCAGTGGCTGGTGTGTGATAGTCAGCAGGTAGTTTCCTGGCCCATATTTTACCTGATGCCATGAGAGATCATGGGATCCAGAATCACTGCAGTTTAGGAAAAAAAAAGTGGCTTGATTTAAAATGTAAAAGGTACTGAACGTGCATGATAAGGTGGATGTGGAGAATATGTTTTCTCTGGTGGGTGAATCCAGAACTGGGAGCAACAGGTTAAAAATTAGGCGTTATCCTTTTATGACAGAGATAACAAGTATTTTTATTTCAGGGGGTTCATAGAATCATAGAATCCCTAGATGCAGAAGTGGGCCATTCGGCCCATCAAGTCCACTCCGACCTTTTGAAGAGCATACCACCCAGACCCACCCCCCTACCCTATCCCTGTAATCCTGCATTCCATGTAACTTTGGAACTCTGCCTCAGAAGACAGTGCAGGCAGGACCATTGAATATTTTTAAGACAGAGGTAGAATGATTCCCTTGTTTAATAAGAATCTCATCACATTGGCAACAGACGGAAACATGGAACTCAGAACACAAACAGATCAGCCATGATCGTACTGAATGGAAATAATAGTCACGAGGGACTGCCTGCCCTTTTGATCTTAATTTGTATGTTCGTATGTAAATGAATGCTGGCCACTAGTGGAAAATGTGTTCTATTCACCTCACGATTGACTGATCGAAATAAAAATCTGAAGTGTAAATGGAAGTAAATTTCAAAAATCAGAAATGATTTGCCAGACTTAAGAAAACAATCAAGGAGTGCTATAAACTTTATGATGCAGAAAGATTATTGTTACGGTCCAGCAAACCTTTTTCATGATGAGTTTAGAGCACAAACATGTTAAAAGCCAAATTTGTGAATGTTTCACTTCATGCAGGCTCTCAGGAAGCATCCACAAAATTAGATATCTCATTTCAATGTGGCCGTTACCAGACTAATAATATTTTCAAATTTCCATCTGTGTTCTCTTTTTAATCAGTAAGCACAAACTAATTTGTTTAAATAATTAGAAAGATATTGTGTAATTATGTTGTCAAATATTTGTGTGCATTCACAAACCATTGCATAAAACTAGCAGTGTTTATACTTTTTAGCAGTAATTAGTTCAGGAAAAAAAGTTCCTTATCACTATTTATGCATTTAAAGATTTTATTTAATGGGATAAACAAATAACTGTCATTTTGGTATCACTGACTAGCACATTGTGGAAAGTGTCTCTACTCATCTATGTTGTGATAATCATTTTGTGTATACAAAGAACTTTAAAATATTCTAAATTATGTGCTGCTTGCGACAAGTGAATATTAGCTTTTATATCATCAATATGTCAACGTTATTCAAATTTCTCAGTATTTTATTGGAAATCTTACTCACACTGACACTATGTCATGTAGTACCATTTAAGTGGGCAAGAAATAATGTTGCATCATCAAGCATTGTTTGTGTCTTTTTAATTTTGGGCATACTTATTCTAATTATGTGACAGTAAAGTGATCTCATACATATTTTCTGTAACCACCACTTCGGCTATTTAAACCTAAAGGAAAAGCTGCTAAACACTGTGGAACAAGGCCAAAAAAAAGGGCAAATCTGTGGCAAAATTATCAATCTGCACATCTACATTGCGTTATTTATATTAGATTTATATCAGGGGTCACAACATATATGATCTCAATTAATCTGCCTCTCGGTTTGAGCTGCTGCAGGAATCTGAAATTTACATCAGCAGCCAATGTATCTCAAGGTTCACGTCATGAAGTGTAGTAGTCAACTAGACCCAGTAAAAATGCAAATAACTGACTCTGGAACTTATACTGTGATTAGTTGGATAGGTGGAAATCACACCTTCCATATTTCTGTCAATTGCAGTCATTTACATTGCTCTAACTGCACAGAAAATAGTCTCACATCCTATGCTGTCTCTCAACAGGTTTGAGTCACCCTAAAACTGCAAGACCTCCTACTATGCCTCATTCCCCTCTGACTGTGCCTGTATCCCAAATACAGGCCAAATTTTGCAAGGTTTTATATTCATTCAACATTGGGAGATTTTTTTCCCTTGGTCAGAAATTTTGCATTTTAGCCCTTCCCTGCAATAGAATTAGATTGTGCTTCCTCAAGGACAAAAAAAAACATTTATGCTTTAAAAAAAGGAATAAAAGAATCAGGTGAGGAAACAAGTTAAGTGAGGCTCTACCAAAGAGACGCTGTGAAACTTTGCAGAGGTTCCTATACCCAAAGGAGAGATTGCATTGTAAGGAAATCGAATTCTTCGCCAGAAACAGTTAAGAGTCAGAATCCAAAGTAGCTTTTTTTAAAAAAAAAGAAAAATTTAAAATGTGGAGAACAAGCAAGGTTATGGAAAATCATCTGCTCCCACGGGAGGCTGTGACAGCAGATCTAATGGCACAACTGCAATGCATGAAGGCCAGGCTATCCCTAATTGCGATTTCTGTTGGGGAAGACATCTCAATGACATATGGCACTGCATTAAAGACAACATGATGAACAGACAGCATAACCTGATTGGCCACACACGTCAAAAATCCACCAGTTATATCTGCATGCCTTGGTAGTTGGCTCAGTTGAAGCTAGTTCCCTACAGTCAGTCAATGGGGATCTAGCCTCAGTGGCAATTGGTCAGCCCAAAAGCCAGATTAACGAAAATCATCAAACTGCTTCAAATCTTCCTTTGCCTCCTAACAGTCATGTTGACCTCTCGGCTAGTGTCAGCAAATCATAACCATTGAGGGAATAACCTCAATACAATCTCAGCTATTGTCACTCAACTACCCAACAGTATTGTGCTCTCCCTCGATCAGAATTTGGGGCCTTCCTGTTAAATTTGTGCATATGAAAGCGCAAGAGCAAGATTGTTGATAGCAAGCCAGGAAGAAAAGCTAGATAAGTGATAATTGGAACTATATGTGGATGAAAATGAGTTGACTGAACTGGCCAGGATTCATTTCACATAGAAAGAATATAGTGAGAAATGACCTGATAAAGGATTGTTAAATTATGAAACAGTTCAATGGTAGGTGTTGAGAAGGAATTTCTGCTTGAGGCAAGTCCAAACTAGGAACCATTAATAAGGTGGTTACTAATAAACCAAATAAGAAATACATGAACAATGTCCTTATTCGGAGGAAAAGTGGTTAGAATGTATAGCTTGCTACCATGTGGAGTGACTGGGGCAATTAATGTTGAAGCATGTGAAGAACATAAGAAATTAACAGCAGATGGAGGACATTGTCCCTTGAGCCTGCTAAACCATAGTCAACAAGATCGTAGCTAATCTGATTGTGGCCTCACTTTCCTTCCTCTAACTTTCGACTCTTTTGTAATCTGTCTAACTCACCAATATGTTTAATGTTCCAGTCTCAGATGTCTAGAGATGGTGAATTCCAGAGATGTACAATCCTCTGCCAAAAGAAATTTCTCTTCATCCATCTAAAACTGGAGACTGTGTCTTCTAAAACTGAGACCTCCTAGTTCTAGATCTCAAGATCTATCAGTGCCTGCCCTGTCAAGTCCCCTCAGATCTTAGCTGTTTTAGTACTATTACCTCTCATTCTTCTAAATTCCAATGCACATAGGCCCAAACCACAAAAACAAATCTTCATATTACAACATCATTCCTGCATGCAAACTAGTAAATCTGTGAACTAGTTCCAATACAAGTATATTCTTTCAATAAGGACAAAACCATATTCAGTACTAAGTGTGGTGTCAATGCCCTGTACAGTTGTAGCAAGATCTTGCTACATTTATACCTCATCTCTCTAGCAATACATGCCAATATTACATGTGTTCTTAGCATGCAGGCTCAGTAAGTAACTAACATTCTTGCACAAGAACACCTATATCCTTCTGTATCACAGCATTTTTGGCTTTATTTAAATATTTTAATTTCCAATTGTTCCCCACAGTGGAGAAGGTCACATTTTCCCGCACTATAATTCATCTGCCTTTTTTTTTGACTGAAGAAATTGCTCAAGGTGGTGTCCTAGGCCCAGCAATCTTCAACTGCTTCAATGACCTTCCTTGCATCATAAAGATAAAAAGTGGGCATAACTGCCGATGGCTGTATAATGTTCAGTAACATCACAACCCCTCAGATGCTGAAGCAGTAAGACCTGGTCAACATTCAAGCAAGGATTGATAAATTGGAAAGTCATATTTATGCTGCACATGTGCAAGGTAATAACAATTTCCAATTTGTCTTCTCTTGACTATCAGTCAATTCCTCACTCAGCATCCTGGGAGTTATCAATGACCAAAACCAAACTGAACTAGTCCCACAGATATGGTGGCAGCAAGAGCAGGCTAGGAATTCTGCAGTGAATAACTCACTGACTTCACAAAGCCTTTCCTCTATCTATAAAGCATAAGTCAGGAATTTGATGGAATTCTCTATTTGCTTGGATAATTGTGACTCCAACAGGACTCATGAAGCTCAAAATTATTCAGAGAAAAATAGACTTGATTGGCAGCCCATCCACCACCAGTGGTCAGTGGCAGCAGTATACAGAAGCTACAAAATGCAGTTGCAGCAATTCACAAGCCGTCTTTTTATAGTACCTTCCAAGCTTGTGTCTTCAACCATCTTGAAGGGCAAGGGCAGCAGATGCAGAGGAACAAAACCACTTGCAAGGTCAACTCCAAGCACATGCCTGTCTAAATTGGAACTATAATCACTGATTTTTCACTGTTGCTAGTTCAAAATCCTGAAAATTCCACTGAGCAGCACTGTGACCTTAAAATCATGTTGGTGAGCCAATTAGGGATCAACAATAGATGCCACCCTTGCTTACAATGACCACACCCCATGAAAGAAGAAAAGGCTTCTTAGTACATTAGGTCCTTGTGTGAGATGGCATTAAGCAATGTCTTTTTGCATTAATGTAACTCCCCAATTTGAATCCTCTATTCGCACTGTGCTGTGCTTGTTTACGTTGCTATGTACCAGCAAGTTAATTGCAAAGATCTGATTCTGCACCAGTGACAACTGATGTCTGTATGCTCCTGTATTTAAATGCAAAAATGAATAGAAAAACAGTGCAGCAGTACTTTAGCATATTTTCCAATTAAACAGCATTCACAAAAATCACTTTTCTGCTTAATTTTTAGGTTCACAATTTTACTGCACAGGAGGCTATTCAGCGCAATGTAGCTGACGTATTTAGTGCCAGTCTTGTGCATTTTTCCCCATATCCCTGAACACCATTTCTATCCAAATAATCATCCAGTGACCTCTTGAACACCTCAACTGAACCTGCTTCCATCACATTTCCACGTAGTGCATTCCATACCCTAACTACTCACTGTGTAGGAAAAAAAAGATATTTGCCCCTGATATCACACTTGCTTCATTTGAAGATAATACATTAAGTGATGTGTAGCTATTTACAACTTTAACTTACGATACATTACTCTGTCATTTCATCCAAGTTTGTAAATAATACAAAGCTAGATGGAAAAGTAAGCTGCAGTGAGGATACAAAAGCTGTAGAGAGATACAGATTTGCTGCACTTGGATTTAAATGTAGGGGAGTGCGCAGTTATTCACTGTTGCCATAAGGATAGAAACTAGTATTTTTAAAATACGAACGTGTTCATGTTCAAAGATCCTTGGACTTGGCATGTTAACCTTCATTGTAAGGGGTTTGGGATTTCGGAATAACGATGTAACATTACATTTGTGCAAGGTTTTTTGAAATCACATCTGGAATACGTGTGCAATTTTGGTGTCCATGCTAAAAAAGAAAGATACATTTGCATTACAGGCAGTACAGCGAGAGGTTCATTAAATTGGTCTATGGGATGAGATTGGAGTGTCAGATTGTTGTATGAGGGGAAGCTGAAGAGGTTAGGTCATTTTTCGATGGAGTTTAGAAAAATGAGGGAGGTGATTCCCATTGCCAGTTGAACATTCAAGGCATTGTGACATCACCATCTTTGCATATATTTAAGGTTAGGATAAAAGACTTTTAGTCTCAGAAAATCAGATGTTTTTCATAGGCAGGAAGGTCAGGCTGAAGCCTAAGATCAGTCATGATTGTACTGAATGGAGAAGCAGGGTCATATGGACTACTCCTATTCCTTATTTTCAATTTGGTGGCTAAGAGTCACAGAATGACAAAGCACTGAAAAAGATTATTCACCCCATCAAGTCTGTCCCAGCTCTCTCAGTTACATTTCTTTTTGAAAGCGACTCTTGAATCTGTTTCAGCACACTAATTAAATCAATCAGTAGGTTGCACATCCGAACCCACGGTTGCTCAAAAAAAAACTTTCCGCATATTCCATTGATTATTTTGCCAATCATATGTCTGGGCCCTCTTATTTTTGATCCCTAAGCCACTTGAAAGGTTTTCTCTTTATACTATCTAAATGATTCACAAATTTTAACATCTCTTAAAAAAAAATCTCTCCACATAACTTAGCTGTAAACTCTCATTCATAAAACTATTCTATTCCATCTGAGGGAAAGACTGAATCCCATTGCAGCCTGGCTTTGACAAATTAACTCAGTAAAAAGATCAAGAGAAAACTATACTTGAAAAGCTTGGATTTTAAAACGTGTTTTAGTATATATCCAGTATTGAATCAGTTTGCCATGGAAACATTTAGTGAAACAACGCACTTCATCTATTTCTCAGCCCAGTTAGACTCCTCTAATATTCAAAAATAGTACAAGCAATTCATTAGGAATCACGATAATTGACAATGCTGATCAAGTATTTTATTGTCCTAATAATATTACAGTGCATTACCAGTAAACGTGCTGGCTAACAGTCCAGGTCTGAAGCCTTTGATTTTTCCTGTTGACTGTCAAAAAAAAAGCTGTGGGGTGCTGATAAAGGATCAGGGTGCTGATGAGGATGTCCTGGGGAGTTCAAATTTGGAATTGCAACTGGAACTTTTTTGTAGAAAGTTAACAAATTAATTGACCCAACTTTTGACATTTATGCTGGTTTCACACTTGTAATCTTAATTATTGTTGACAAAAAATTACTTGGACTATGTCAGTGGGAATCAGGCTATAGTCTTTGAAAAGACAGTTTAAAAAAAATCCTTCCCTTAAGCAGTACTATAAGTTATTCTTCTCAGTTTAAAATGCTTTGATTAGGATGCTATAAAAATTAGTACAGATGCATTGTGGCCCATTGTTATGCTCCAGTTTGAGACTGCTGAAATTAGCAATATACTGCAGACTGTCCATTGTTCAATGATCTTCCTTGTTTACATAGCTCAGCAATGGAGACTCTACTTCTGAGTCAGTAAAACCCAAGGAACTTCATGCATTCACATTATAGTTAATGGCTGTGTGAAATCTTTAAACAAAGCAATGTATTCACCAAAAAGCAACTAAATGGCAGTTGTGCTTCAATACTTTATAATATTTGCTAGTTTTTCCCCTGTCCTGCAGCGATGGAGGATCGAGCGACAGAGGGGGATCAAGGTTGGGCCGGTGAGGTGGCAGCAGTTGGCGGCATGAGCGGCGAGGGCGGGCCTTTTGCATGGCAGCGGTGATGGCCTCTTGGGTGGTCTAGTGATTGGAGCAGCGTCTGCACCATTGTGGAGATGGGACTTGGGACCCTGAGATCCGGACTTCTTTTTTCTTGCTTACCTTTTGGCTCTGTTAAATCTTTTAATTCTAGTTTTTGTAACCAAGTGGGCACCAATGAGTGGTGACTTTGTGCACTTTTTGCTGTACTCATGTGTTCCTATACAGAGTACATGTGACAAAATAAATAAATATAAATCTAAGTAAATCTATATCTAAAGGAAAATAAGATATTTTCATGCAATGTCCTTGATCACAGCTTCAGGATGGGTGAGGTTTTCCTTCTACTGCTGGAGCACAGTATCCAGGAGATTTTAACTTAATTATTCCCTTCCAGATTTTCAGCAGCTTTCTGAAAATTATCTAGTATTTTACAATATAAGCCTCCAAACCCAATTAAATTTGGAAAATTGCTCCATTTGCAAACCACATGGATGCGCAAAGAGAATGTGAGGTAGAGAGACCTGCGAATAACTCTTCTCGTTTGATTTGCATCCGTATGCTACTGGAGTAAGATACAGAAATCTGAGAGCGTCTAGTCCATCATCCAATTGCTTCTAGCACAAAAAAAGCTATTTGCTCTTCTTCCATTTCTCTGCTGTTCAAGTGACTATAAACTGTGAACTTCCTTGCCAACAGTCTGTCAAATACAATAGTCAGGTCATGAAGGATAGAATATTGGAGTCAAGTCTTTATTCACCAGCTAAAAGACAATTAACAACTTCTAATTCATTTTCAAGTTTAGTATGAAGTCTCAAAGCTATGACACAATCAATTTTATGTTAAATGTATTGGTTCATGTCGTATTCAGAAGATTTCAGATTCAAGCTTCACTGCAAGATTGAAGCACATCAATACACATGTTTTCTTTTTGATCAGATCAAAAGCCTTTTGAAGAAAGGTCCACCTGAAAGTAAAGTAAAATAGTAAAATAAAATATCTTAGGGAACTGTGCAAATGAGTGGGAAACAATGTTCTTTGTCAACCACATGTTCCCATCACCTAATGACAATAACTGAATACTTGGAGAAAAGTACTGGGAAAAGATAAGGGTACGAAGATTGGAACAATGATCAGATTTGTTAGCTGTCAGTTTGAGTCTCAGGGAGAGGATCAAGGTGAAGGTGTAAAAGGACAAATGGTTACTTCTATTCCGAATTTGTGCATTCATAAAGATTATGGGTTAAGACTTGCGCAGAAAGAGTGACTTCAAGGAATTAGGGTCGGTGATGGAAGGAAATAGAAGTACGGAAATGGAAATTAAACACCAGATTAGCTCTGGTCGGAGCAAAATTACAAAATGTAGTGGAATGTTGTGCAATAGAACAGTATTGTTGAAACTGAAAGGAAGAAGACATTGAGATACTGCTTTCATTATATTGTGCAGAAATTTGGGCAACATCAACTGGATATAAATGAGATGCAGATATGAAGATGGATTTGTGGAGCGTGGTATAACCAATAAAAAGGCATATCAGTGAAGTGAACATTTAGTGAATACTGTGCCAGCATCAAAGAAGGTAACCAAACTATTTCTATAACTTCTTGGTTAATCGTTATGGAGAAACAAAAGGAGGAAGTGTCAGTTGGTTGTGGAGATAGTGGGTGTATTAGTTTTGATTTTCCCAATTTCCTGAGATTTTAACATATTTGTTGAAGATTGAAAGGTTGCAAACATAATCCCACTATTTAGGAAAGGCAGAAGGGTGATAACAATCAAACAAAGGTCAATTAGCCTAACATCAGGAAAAATAATTTGCATTTATGTCGGAAACTTAAGTAAGTATTTTCACTATGAGGCCAGTCTTCAACTTAGTGAATGCTAAGAACGGTCTTGATGAACTGTTAGAAGAATCTGTTTAAACAATGTTGAAGGATATCATCATGAATTGACTCTGTTGCACCTGTTTCTTGAGTGCTATTCTTTTTTTCAGAAGTAAAACATTTGAGTCAGTGGAGAATGCAAGCAGAGACACTTCTGCTGCTAACTACATGGGTCCCTATTGTGTTAAAGATGTAAGTGAGTGTGCAAGCAGCATTCAATGGATATATATACATATATAAGTTGCCATTTCATGTCGATCAGCATTCAGTAGCAGGAAGAACACATCACCAGCACCATTTAAAAGGGAATCATCAATTACTTTCTGGTTAGTTGCTGACATTGCTGAATAATCTAGTATTTTTTCAGAGCTGTTTGAAGTTTTTAAAATCTAGAGGGAGTGAAGGATTGGTGCTGAAAGCCTTGCTATTGGACTTCAAGCTTTCTGCTCAGACCTCATGTTCCCAGATAGGGGTCCAGTAATGTGCATCGTCCCTATACCAAACATGGTAGGAGAATCAGGAGAGGTAAACAGAACAAGGGCGAGCAACAAAAAAAAGTGGGAGAGATGGGGTACTCAACAGGAGGAAATTTCTAGCAAAGGTTTTCTAATCCTCCAGCTCCCTGTAGATAGAGGACATCCCTGTTCCTGTTCACCTAGACCAAGATGTCCACAGCACGAGAGATCCTTGGAGCCTACCTTTTGCCACGTTTTTTTTTCTCGCTCACAATCATTTCTACAACCAGTTTCAGTACCTGTAGCCAGAATGCATCACCTTTTTAAGAGACGAACTTTGGCTTTCAGCAGAGCAGGCTTGATTGAAGTGGCATTAACATCCCCACATTCTTGGGATTCCCTATTGACACATGCACTGGCTACATTCAACAATCATGCAAATTATCAGGGAACAAAAAACATTTGGGTCGTCTGCATCAGAAGAAACAGGCATGGATTAATTTCACATCAAGATATCTGCGTGCATTTTCAGTCCCTGTCTGCAGCAAAGTTTTTTACTGAGCTAGATCCATGGTATCAATAGAATATGCTGCCATTTCCAGCCCTACGAGCAATTCCTGTGTTGCAACCTGAATGACCAAGAATTCTTACTGGCTCTGTGACCCCCACCTTCTCTAATTTGATCTTTTATCTTCTAAAAGATTCACCAAGAGGCAATGCAGTTTCTCTGAAAGATTAATTTTTAAACAGCTTCCTTTCAACTTGCGCTATAAATTCAAAGTGGCTATTTAGTGGTTATTCCACTCTTCTGCTCACTGTACACTCAGGGAAAGTTCCAAAATTGTCAAAAGGGGCACAGCTGTTAAAGATTCAGTTCAGCAAATAACAAACAGTGAAGAAGGGGGCTCTTGTGGAGCAGAGGTAGAGTCCTTACCCCTAGACCAGGAAGCCTGGGTTCAAGTCCCACCTGCTCTCAGGGTGTGTAATAACATCCCTCAACAGGTCTATTAGGAAGAAAAAGGTTAAAATACAAAACACAGCAGTGAAGAGTGATGCAGTAATTGTTAGGTTAATCTAAAGTCAGAAATCACACAACAATAGGTTTATTTAAAATCACAAGCTTTTGGTGAAGTGGAGAGAGGTGCACAAGCAGAGAGACAATGGCAAGATAATTCCAGGTAATCAAGAGTGTCAACAGTTTAACACAAATGGTGTGAGTAAAGTGTTGACCTATGAACTGATTAAGGCAGGAAGATTGTTACAAAAATCAAAAGTAAGATGGTACTCGAGACAAACTAATTTGCTAGAATGACATGGGTAGGTATCAGAGTGGCAGGGTCTAACAAGAGCAACAAGTAATCAAAAACTGTACAAACTAATTAAGGCAGAGAGTCAAATCACAAGTAATAATGGTGATGGTGTCAAAACAGGACAGTTAAGAAGATTTTACAAATACTGAACAGTATGGTGGGGATACATGTAACACAAAATGAATCCAAGATCACAGTTGAGGCCGTCCTCATGGTACAAAACTTGGCTCTCAGTTACTGCTTGGCAATTCTGCATTGTTGTGTATTTCAAAAGGCTGCCTTGGAGAATGCTAACCCAAAGACCGGAGGCTGCAACGTCCTTGACTGCTTCCTAACCGTCCTGCTTTGACACCATTATCTTGATTGCTTGTGATTGTCTCTCTGCCTTAATTAGTTTGCACAGTTTTTGATTACTTGTTACTTTTGCTTGACCCCAGTCATATGAATCATACCTAGTCATGTCATTCCAACAAACTGGTTTGTCTCTAGTATCATCTTACTTTTGATTATTTATAATTATCTTTCTGCCTTAATTAATCATTTCATAGGTCATCCCTTCACTTGTTATTCAGCCATCGACACTCCACTCACACTATTTGTACTTATTTATTGACACTTTTAATTACCTGGAGTTATCTTGTCATTATCTCTCTGCCTGTATATTCTGTTCCTGTGCACCTCTCTCCACTTCACCTGATGAAGCAGCAGTGCTCAGAAAGCTTGTGATTTTACATTTCACTTCTGATTTTGTCCATGCCAGTCCAACACCAGCATCTCTAAACCCAGGTTAATCTAAACCAAGTTAAATCTATTTTGAAAAACAGCAAAAGTTTAAAGATCTATGGTAAAGGTTACAGAAGGAAGGTTAGAAGGACAAAAGGTAGAATAGAAAAAAAAACTTGCATTTGTACAGTATTTTTAAAAAACAAAAGCTTTTTATAGTCAATAAATTACTTTTTGTAATAGTCAGTCATTGTTGAAAGTGGGATTAATAGTTCCAAAAGGGAGGGTTGTTTGAGGGATGAATATTAGTTAAGACACCAGGGAAAGCTCCCTGTTCTTTGAACTAATGTATTAGGACCTTCCAAGTGCAGCTGAGACGGCAGACTGCATCTTGGCAATATCTCATCTAAAAGACAGTAACTTGACCAGCCTGTAGTATGACACTGGCTTGTCAGATGAGACCATGTTCACAACTCAAGTGTCATCTGATCCCGAAAAACACTGGTTCACAGATCAAAAAAAGGATGGGACAGGATGGAATTGACTTTTGAAAATTAAAAGAAAAAAAAATGGAGTCACGATCATTGGTACTGCTGGTAGAAAAAAAATCAGACACAGAAAACTCGGGCTGATCGAAGGTAGTTTAGACGGAACAGGAAAGTTTCGACACAGTGCAACAGAGAAAAGTGAGCTTGCTGGAAAGCTGGGAATCACTCTGGAATTTGTTCTGTAATGCTCGTCATCTCTCAAATACAGTACTTAGCCAATGGGATGGTTAAGTAATATCATAAATTTGTTAATTAGCTTGTGTAAAATATCTTCAGATTTTAACTATTCATCTCATCCATGGATTTTGTTTTTAAATACAACAAATGGCTTAGAATACAAAATCTCACCTCCTGTTTTTTGATGTTTGTCACTGGGAAATCTCTTAAGAGACTGGTCTCTACATGGGTTGTAACATCAATAACAGATGAATTAAGTTTGGAACATCCTTCCAAATTGATGCTAGATCAATTGTTACCTTGGTTAACAAACATCGAGCAATCTTGCAGGTAAACTTAAAAGGAATAGGGTGCAAAGGCGGGTGAAGTTAGGCAACAAATAAGTCACAGGCTTTTGCCTGGAGGAATAAGTCTGGACGTTAAATGATCCATTCCTACGTCCTTAGCATTTATGCAGCAAATTTAACACACTAAAATATTCCAAGGTACTTCACAGGAACAATATCAGACATGTTGTGAAATAAAGATAGCAGGAACTGCAGATGCTGGAGAATCTGAGATAACAAGGTGTAGAGCTGGATGAACACAGCAGGCCAAGCAGCGTCAGAGAAGCAGGAAGACTGACATTTCGGGCCTAGACCCTTCTTCAGAAAATGTGAAATAAGCCATACATTTTGGGGTAAATGGTCAAAGATTTGGTCAAAGGGATTGCAGGTTTGAAAAAAAGAGGAGGAAAGACAGATGTGAAGAGATTTAGGGAAGGGAATTCAAGTATGCAGTAGCAGGAAGCACAGCTGCCAAAATGGTGGAGCAATTAAAAACAGCGTGAAAGGAGCCAGAAATGCAGAAAGGTTGCAGGGCTGGAGGAGATTACAGAGCTGAAGAGCAATGAGACCAGGGGGGAAATTTGAAAGGAAGGATGAGATTTTTAATATCAAAGACATTGTTTAATTGTGAGCCAACATTAGTCAATCAGCAAGGGGCACTGGGTAAATAGCACTTGCTTCAATTCGGATATGGTTAGCAGAGGTCTGGATGACAAGCCTATAGACATTCCAGAAGGACAGGCAGTGAAGGGAAGAACTTGACAAGGACAGATCTGGGGGAATACTAGGGCTTAACAGCCAGAAAAAAAAACCCTTTACACATCAAGCATTAGGAAGATGGTGAAGACCAGAGTCAAGGGACTACACCTAATCAACTCTGTATTGCAGGTAAAAGAGTCTCTAACTCTGTGCTAAACGTCAGCTAGATAGCAGCCAGGCAAGACACAGGATTACAAAAAGTCTCTCTTTGGCTGTAGCTAAGATTCAAAATGGCAGAAGAACTCAGCCCCATTGAATGCTTCTTCTGCAATATGTGGGAAAAGAAAAATGAGGGACACTTCTACCATCCAGGCTGACTATGTATGCAGGAAGTGTGTTCAGCTGCAGCTCCTGATTTGCTGCATGAAGTGCCTGGAGCTGCGGATGGGCTCAAAATGGACCATCCATGAGGCTGAGAATGTCATAGATGGCACGTTTAGTGAGGTGGGCACTGCACCAGTAAGGGCTACACAGACAGAGAAGAACTGGTGACCACCAGGAAGATGAGGAAGCATGGGCAGGCAGTGCAAGAGTCCCCTGTGGCCAGTGAAGATGGTCTCTCAGGGCAAAGCAGCAGCTGCTGCCAGATCAATGTCACTACAACTAGCTCTGTCGTACAGCAGTGGGGATCAAAGTGTTGGTGAACCACGAGAGTTGTTGTGAGGTAACTGGCTTGAGGCCAGAAAATAGGACGATAATAGAGTTAACACGGTGTAGAGCTGGATGAACACAGCAGGCCAAGCAGCATCAGAGGAGCAGGAAGGCTGACGTTTCAGGCCTAGAACCTTCT
>NC_063333.1:57069098-57118766 GCF_021869965.1 Rhincodon typus | reverse complement strand
TATCTCTAAGATAATAGAGTTGTTAGTGTGGCTAAAGAGCTGGTGTAGGAGGGAGGAACAAACTCATATCTGGATCATTGAGATGTGTTTTGGGGCAGGTAGGACCTGTACAAGAAGGACACGTAACATCTAAACTGGAGGGGCACCAATGTCCTTGCAGGGATGTTTGTTATTGCCACCCTGGATGGTTTAAACTAGTGTGGCAGAGGGGCAGGAACTAGAACAGTAGGTCAGCATATGGAGTGTTAGAAAAGAGACAGCGGTTAAATCAATTAAGTCTGATAGGAAGAACAGGCAGGGTCAGGTTAAATGAACACAGCAGGACAAGTGGTCTGAAGTGTGTTTATTTTAATGCAAGGAGTATAACAAGTAAAGCAGATGAGTTTAGAGCCTGGATTAGTACATGGGACTATGATGTGGTAGCCATTACAGAAAACTGGCCGAGAGAAGAGCAGAACAGGCAGCTCAACATTCCAAGATTTAGATGTTTCAGATGTGATATAGAGGGATACAAGAGGGGCTCAGGATTTGCATTACTGATTACGAGAATGTCACAGCTCTACTAAGATAAGACATAAGGGGCGGCACGGTGGCTCAGTGGTTAGCACTGCTGCCTCACAGCGCCAGGGACCTGGGTTTGATTCCACCTTGGGTGATTGTCTGTGTGGAGTTTGCACATTCTCCCCGTGTCTGTGTGGGTTTCCTCCGGGTGCTCCGGTTTCTTCCCACAGTCCAAAGATGTGCATGCCAGGTGGATTGGCCATGTTAAATTGCCCGTAGTGTTCAGGGATGTGTAGATTAGGTGGGTTATAGTGGGGTGGGTCCGGGTGGGATGCTTTGAGGTTCAGTGTGGACTTGTTGGGCCAAAGGGCCTGTTTCCACACTGTAGGCATTCTATGATCTATGATAAGACGTTTTGGAGAGCTCATCTAGAGAAGCCAGATGGATAGAACTCAGTAATAGGAAAGATGCAATCAGTACGACAGTGTTATATTTAGACATCCCAATTAGAGGAACAGATATGTAACCAGATCAGAGAAAGATGTAAAAACAACAGAGTTGTAGAAGTGAGTGATTTTCATTTCCCCAATATTGACTGGGACTCCCTTAGTGCCAGGGGCTTAGATGGGGATAGAATTTGTTAGGTGCATTCAGGAGGATTTCTTGAAACTATACGTAGATCGTCAAAGTAGGGAAGAGGTTGTATAGACCATGGACTAGGGAATGAGCCTGACCAGTTGATCTAAGTTTAGGTGGGGAGCATTTTGGGAGCAGTATTCACAATTCAATGTGTTTTAGGACAATTATGGAAAAGAATGAGACGGGTCTTTGGATGAAAGTGCTCAACTGGGGGCAGGAACTGGAGGAATTGGACTGGAGGCAGCTGTTTGAAAATGAGACGTGGATTTACATGCAAGAGTCTTAAAAACCATCAAAACAGAGTTCAAAGCAGCATGTTGCTGTGAGGATGAAAGAGAAGGATGGTGAGATTCACAAACACAGGATGACAAGAGATATTGAAAGTTTAAATCAAAAAGAAAAACAACAATCATAAAACATATTTAGGGAACAAATCAAACAAGGCCCTTGAGTAGCATAAAGGAAACAGAGAAGTTAAACAAGAAATTAGGAGGACGAGAAGGGGCCATGAAATGTCCTTGGCAAGTAGGATTAAGGAGAATCCCAAGGCATTTCATATGTACATTAGGAGCAAAAGGGTAGCTAGATAAAGGGTAAGTTCACTCAAGGACTAAAGGAAGGAATGTATGTGTGGAGCCAGAGGAAATGGGCACTTTGCATTGGTATTCACCAGGGAGAAATACATGGATGATGGCAAATTTAGAGAGGGGTTTGTTGAACTAAATACATGTTGACATTAAGAGATCGTTGTACTTTCTTTAGCCACAGGTGAAGTCCCAGAAAACTGGAGAATAGTCAATGTTGTTCTTTGATTAAAAGATAGATAAGTCCCCAGGGTGTGATGGGATCTATCCCAGAATATACAGGGAAGCAAGAAAGGAGACTGAAGGGGCCTTGACAGAGATTGGTGTATTCTTTAGCCACAGGTAAAGTCCCAGAAAACTGGAGAATTATCAATGTTGTTCCTTTGATTAAGAAGGGCAAGGATAATCCAGGAAATTAGAAGACAGTGGTAGTGAAATTATTGGAGGAGAAGATTCTTAGGGACAGGATTTAGTCACATTTGGAGAAGAATGAACTTATTATGGATAGTTAGCATGGTGTTATTCAGGGGAGATCTTGTCTCACAAACATGATTGAGTTGTATGAGGAAGTGACAATGTTGATTGATGAGGGTAAAGCAGGAGAAGTTGTCTACAAGGACTTAAAAACCACTTGACAAGGTCCCTCATGGTAGGCTATTCCAGAAGGTAAGCTGCAAGGAATCCATAGTGAGTTGGCAAGTTTGATATAAAATTGGCTTAGTCATAGAAGGCAAAAGGTGGTTGTGGAGGGGCGTTTTTCTGAGTGGAGGACTGTGACCAGTGATTTTCTGCAAGGATCAGTGCCAGGACCTCTGTTTGTAACATATGTAAAAAATCTGGATGAAAAGATCAATGGTCTGATTAGAAAGTTTGCAGATGTTAGAATTGCCAGAATAGTGGATAGAGAGGAAAGATATCAAAGGATACAGCAGAACATAGACCAATTGGAAAGTTGGGCAGAGAAATGGCAGATAAAATTTATTCAAAGGCAAGTGTGAGGTGATGTATTTTGGGTGATCAAACACAAAAAGAAAATACACAGTAAATGGCAGGACACATAGGAGTATTGATATGTAGAGGGATCTTGGGATCCAAACCCATAGCTTCCCTGAAAGTGGCAGCACAAGTGGATAAGGTGGTAAAGGCAGCATATGGCATGCTCGCCTTCGTCAGTCAGTGCATTGAATTTAAACGTTGGCAAGTTATGTTGAAACCGGACAAAACTTTGGTCAGACCACATTTGGAGTATTGTGTTCAGTTCTGCCTCACAATGGGAAGGATGGAGGTCTTAGAGAGGCTGAGCTGGATGTTGTCTGGTTTGAGTGTATTAGCTATAAGGAGATGTTGGATAAACTTGAATTGTTTTCGCCAGAACGTTGGAGGCTGAGAGGCAACCTAACAGATGTGCATAAAATTATGAGGGGCATGGATAGGGTGGATAGTTGAGTTTACTTCCCAGGGTGGAAATATCAAATACTTGGGGAAATAGGTTTAAGGTGAGATGGGGATAAAGTTTAAAGGAGATTTGAGAGGAAAGTTTTTGTTTTAAAGAAAGAGGGTAGTAGGTACCTAATGCTCAGGGAGCTGGCAGGAGCAGGTATGTTTGCAAAGTTTAAGAGACTTCTAGACACACATAAAAAAGTGAGAGAATAGAAGGACTGAAAAATGCTGGAGATCACAGCCGGTCAGGCAGCATCCATGGAGAGAAAGCAAGCTAATGTTTCAAATCTAGATGACTCTACATCAGAGCTTGATGATCTTTTACTCATTGAAATGTCAGAAGTGATTGCATAATGTTCGGTTCCATTCAGACTCCCTCAGATTACTTTCATGCTGAGAGACCTGGACAACATGCACAATTGTTAACTGTCAATTAAAATTCAAACCAGAAAAGTGCCATGAGCCATTTTCAGAGCTTTACCAACTCCCTCCATTGACATACTAAACAAAAAATGGAAGAACTGCGGATGGTGTAAATCAGGAACAAAAACAGAAGTTGCTGGTAAAGCTCAGCAGGCCCGGCAGCATCCATGGAGAGAAAATCAGAGTTAACGTTTCATGTCGGTGACCCTTCCTCAGAACTGGCATTCTCCATTGCATTACTTGGTTGAATACCTTGGCATGAACACTGATCAAAAACTTGACTGGAACAGCCACACAAATTCTGTATGCCTGTAAAAACAGGTCAGAGGCTGGTTATTTTCCAATTACTAGGTTACTTCCCGATTTCCCAAAGACACTGCACCAACTACAAGACACAAGCTACAGCAGACTACTCTTCATTTTGAGTGCCTGGTTGCAAATGAAGTGGTATTCAATTGTGTCAATACCATTCAAGACATAACAGTCCTCGTGATCAACACTTCATTCCCTACCCCAGCCATTCACCATCTCCGCCAATGCTGGCATACCTTGTCTGCAACATGCTTTAACTATAGAATGTACTGCAGCAAGTTGCCAAAATATCTGACAGCATTTCCCAAACCCATGAGATCGACCACAAGTGCATGGGAATATCACCATCTCTATCCGAGTTAAAAGTGCTGTGGGTATACCGTCCTGACATGGACTTTTGTGGTTCAAGAATATTTGCCACTGTCTAAGTGTAGCTAAGGACAGGTAACAAAAGTTGGCTTGACCAGCAATTTTGATATGCCAAGAACAATGGAAATTCAACTTGTTACAATCACATAATTTGCTTAAGTTTTATGAAAGAACTAATTACTGCAATACAGATAGATAACACACCATATTAGAGTGAAAATGCAAATAGAAGCTTCCAATTAAAAATATTAGCTACAGTACTTATGAAAACAGCCAATCCAAAATAAGCAGATATGACTTAGCAATAAAGTGCAAGATAATTAAGTTGCTAGAAGTAATAGACATAAACTTACAAAATTTATAAAATTAAACCAGTCCACATTTTCCATTTTGAAATGGAATAGCTCTCTTCATCTGAAACTGGCAACTCTTTAAAAGCCTGTCCATTCACAGGATATAATTGCTGCTTGTAGGTCACATCCTTCGAAGTAGGGTCAACTTAAATGAAAAACAGCGATAAAATAAACATTTTTGGAAATTGAAAATTAAGCAGATATTTTCCTTTATCCAAACCAGCAAAATACAGGATCATATGAACTTTTGCTGAAGAACCATTTCCAAAATAAAATTGTATCCAAATGGTTGTTTCATGAGTAATAAAAATTACTACTTTTAAGGCTTGCACTGGATCATTTTTCAGTGAAATATATTCCAAGTGGCCTTATCAGATACTTTTGATCATTTATTTGCAGTGACCAAGAGAAACACCTTTTTCACTGCTTTTGACCAGATCTCTTTCAAAACATTGGTATGACTTTTTATTCAGAGAGTTATATATGGCTAACTGATGCTTATATCATCAAAACATTCAATGATTTGCAGTGTTGATAACTGATAGAATCTAAATCACAAGGTGATGGAAGACAGGACTGGAGCCAAGTCTTTGAATAATTGTCAAGCTTATTTATAGAGACACCACACTTAAGCAAACACGCACATCCAAACCCAAATTGACATAATTTCAGTCGAATGTTATATAAAAATCTTTGTAAAGAATCTTGTTCAGATATGTTATAAACTCACCTTGAATGCAGACCTTCTAATCCAGAAGTAGAGACCCCATCAGTTTCTTCAACATCACATATGGGAGCACAAGTGAATCACTAGCTATAATTATCTGAATATAATTAAACACCTAATTGCTATACAATCAACAATAACAACCATTTATACGTTTACATTTTAGATCATAGGAAGCTGAGAATAAACATTTTAATGCAATGTGACATTGCGCAGGCCTTGATCTCAAAAGGCAAAACAGGGTAGATGCAGGGAGGATGTTCATGATGGTGGGTGTGTCCAGAACCAGGGGTTACAGTATGAGGATTCGGGGTAGACGATTTAGGTCGGAGATGAGGAGATATTTCTCCACCCAAAGAGTGGTGAGCCTACGGAATTCATTACCACAGGAAGTAGTTGATGCCAAAACATTGAAGGTATTCAAGAGGTGATTAGGTATAGCACTTGGGGCGAATGGGATCAAAGGTTATGGGGAGAAAGCAGGATTAGGCTAATGAGTTGGACGATCAGCCATAATCGTGAAGTATGGCGGAGCAGGCTCAAAGAGCCGAATGGCCTCCTCCTGCTCCTATCTTCTATGTTTCTATGTTTCTAAATTTCCTTTGTTAAAAAAAAGTCAATTCTTTATCACCAGACTTAACGTTTTGTCATATCCAATACACAATAAAATTGTCAGTATCAATCATATAACCTGAATTAGTAATATTAGTTAACATAATTAAGTAGACAAAATTCTAACCAAATTGACATTCAACTGTTTGATAGTATTCACCCGATTTTCTCCCTTAGGATCAAGATCAATCACGCTTATAAGTGGTAGAGATGGAAGGCTTAACCCTGAGAAACTCCCTGATTGCTAAACCATATCAAGAGATGAAAGCATGTCAGAAAAAGCTGTACCAAATGATGTGCAGCAGTGATGTCAGAAGGTCTGAAGCATCTCTCAACAAAGCGACTGACAAGTTGCAAGAACTATGATGCATGGAAGTAGCTGACTTCACAGGTTATTTATTATAGTTAGATACTGGAACATGAAACTGTTTAGATTCATTTAAAGTGAGATTCAAGTAATCAATTGGTTTATTACAAATTCCCAATTTAACATTGAATATTAAAATCTGTTTTTGTGTTCTGTTGTATGTAATTCCATTGCACTATCATTCATAAAAAGACAAAATAAATCTGTAAATTCAATAAAAAGACAAGCCTCAAAGTCAATCCAGTCTTTTGTTCCAATACTCAACAACTATTCTTCATTTCCGCACTTATTTTACTCATTCTTCCACCTATTTCTTTGTGCTATGATGATAATCCCTGGTCATTCCCTTCCAAGACATAATACAAATGAACATCCAGCAGTGGCAAAACAGCATCAAAATATCCACGGCATCTTAAAATAATCGGGAAAAAGAGATTTTTAAATGTTTGCTTATGCCTTCATCATCAGTTACATTACTCTCCATATCAGCTACTGAACAAAACAGAGCAAAAATATATGGTCACCAGAACGTCATTCTGGAATGGAATTGTGCTGTACCTGCCACTTTAATGATAAGTCAGCTATTAAGGCCTAATGAATTGCTCCAGAACTCTTACAAATTGTACATTCATTCAGGTGTGGTAAAACCACTCACAGTATGTAGGTGAGAACCTGCAGGAAATTCAGGCGCTAATTCAATTCCTTAAAAACAATGCATTTCTGTTGCCTAAGAATATTGTCAGAAACAATAATTTTCAAATTTTAAAGCTGAATTAACACTTAACATATAAACATACAAAATATCAGTCGCCCTTTTGACCATCAAACCTGCTCTGCTGTTCAATAAGATCATGCCGAATAATCCCACTCTTTCCCCAGATCATTTGACACCCTTTGGTCTCTAGAAATCTACTTTAAAATATTGTCAGTGACTTGACCTCCAAGACCTCCTGTGAAAGAGAATTTCACAGGTTCACCACCCTCTAAGTGAAGCTCAATCCAAAATGGCCCACTGCATAGCCTAAGACCATAACCCCTTGTTCTGGCCCAAACAGTGGAAATAAGACCATAAGACCATGAGACATGGAGCAGAAATTAGGCCATTCAGCCCATCGAGTCTGCTCCATCATTCAGTCATGGCTGATAAGTTTCTTAACTCCATTCTCCCGCTTTCTCCCCATAACCATTGATCCTCTAGACAATCAAGAAACTATCTATCTCTGTCTTAAATATACTCAATGACCTGGCCTCCATGGCCTTCTGAGGCAGTGAGTTCCATCGATTCACCACTCTCTGGCTGACGAAGTTTCTCCTTATCTCTGTTCTAAAAGGTCTTCCCTTTGCTCTAAGGCTGTGCCTTTTGGTCCCAGTCTCTCCTACCAATGGAAACATCTTCCCAACATCCACTCTGTCCAAGCCATTCAGTATTCTGTAAGTAAATATCATGCTTGCATGCAGTTTATCCAGCCGTGTTGGGATTTTATGTTTCAATTAAATCCCTTCAGGAGCGTTAAACTCAAAAGTGATATCTCCAAACCAGATTGTTAGGGTAATTGTTAAGGGTTAATTGGACATGGCAATGAGCAATTGAAGGAAATTACATGAAAAACAGGTTTAGTGGAAAGCAGGATTTCTGAAGAAGGGTCCAGACCCGAAACGTCAGCTTTTCTGCCCCTCTGATGCTGCCTGGCCTGCTGTGTTCATCCAGCTGTACACCTTGTTGTCTCAGACTCCAGCATCAGCAGTTACCACTATCCCTTAGTGGAAAGCAGCCTGCTTTGGCTTGCAATGACTTTGCCTCAGCTTGGGAACAGACTATTTTGCAGTGATACCTGGATTTGTTTGTGACTAACAAGCACAGATAAATGCTTGGGAAAGTACTCAGAACGGCAATACAGCATGTCATATCAGGTTCAGAACAGTATTAATATTGGGACCTTTTCCCAACTCTTAAGACTTTTCACCAAGGGCACCTTCACCACCGCACTGAGGTTTGCAAGCCCAGTGCTGTGGAAACTGAGATTGAGCTCCAAATGCCAGTCATCACACAGGGAGTACCCGATGGGCAGAAGGCAGTGAGACTTGCTTGATGAATATGTCTAAGTAGTTTAAGCCAACAGATTCATTTATTTGTTTGTCAATATCTAATTTTGATTAAGCTAATAAATTTGCTTGTTGTCAAAGCACACATGTCTCCCTGTGTTCATTTTGATCAGTCCCATTAGGCACTTTCAGCCAAACAATATATCCTCTCTTTCTTCTGAACTCCAGCAGATACAGATCCAGTCAATCTGGTCATTCCTCATATGAAAAATGTGGTATCCAGGGATTGATCTGGTAAACTTTGGATGCACCCTCCCACGGTAAATATATCTATTCTTAGGTGAGAAAACCAAAACTGAACATAGTACCTCAGGTGTGGTCTCAAAAGGCTCTGCACACTGCAGTGAGACTTCCTGGCTCCTAGATTTAAAGCTGCTTACATGAAAGTCAATATACTATGTGCCTTCCTAATTGTTTGCTGCATCTGCATGTTTGCTTTCAATGATTGGTGTGCAAGGACATCTAAATCCCTCTGTGCATCAGTATTTTCTAATCCATTACCATTTAATTAAACTCTATCGTTCTATTTATTTTACCAAAGTGGGCAACTTCATAATTATCCACGTAATACTGCATCGGTCATGCATTTGCCTTCTCACTCAACTTGGCTTAATTGACTTAATACCTCTTTAAATCCTTCTTCAAATTATAATCTGACCTCATTTTGTGTTGGAAAGATTCCATTTGATTCTTTCATCCAAACCAGTGCCATATGTTGTGCACAGATGGGGCCTAAGCACCGATTCTTAGGATATTTACTTGACACTGAACTCGACTCTGAAAAAAGACCATTTCACTATATACTTTTCTTTCCTGTTTGCTAACCGATTTTCAATCCATGTGAGTACACTGTTACCAATCCCACTCTCTTTGATTTTGCACTCTTATATAGGACTTTATTAAAAACTTTCAGAAAATCCAAATACATCACATCTTCTGGTTCTCCCTCATCTATTCTACTAGGCAAATCCTCATAAAAGAACTCCAGCAGGCTTGTCAATTGCAACTTCCCTTTCACAAATCCATGATGACTTTGTTTAATCCCATTGGTATTATCCAGCTATCCTTCATAACAGACTCTAGCATTTTCCTGACTTCTGATGTTTGGCTAACTGGTCTGTACTTTCTGGATTTCTCCCTTGCTCCATTTTTAAATAGTGGGGTTACATTTGTTACTCTCCAGATTCTGAGACTGTATCAGAATCTACACAATTTTGGAAGATGACAGTCAATTAATCATTATTTCCACGACCACCTTCATTAGCAACCTAGGATATAGACGATTAGGCCTTGGGAATGTATCAGATTTCAGTCCTAATTATTTCAGTACCAAGTTTTTACAAATACTGACCTCCTTCAATTCCTCTTTTCCATTAGACCCTTGCTTATTACTTTTAGATTTAGTTTGTGTATTCTTCTGTGAAGACAGAACAAAATTAATTGCTTTATCACTCTATCATTTTCTTGTCCTCATTATCAATTCTCCCAAAACAGACTGTAAGAGGCCCACATTGGCCTTCAGTAATCTTTACCGTTTTACATATGGCTTGCAAATTTATTTTTATACTCTGTTTTTCTCCTTTTCATCAACTTTTTAGTTCATCTTTGCTGAATTCTAAACTGTCTCCATCTACTTTTTCCAGCAACTTTATATGACTTCTCTTTGGATCTAATATTTTCCTTAATTTCTTTTGTTAGCCATGGTTGGGCCACTTTACTTATGTTCTTTATCCTTAAAGGAATGTACAACTACTGCAATGCAGGTATTTGTTCCTTAAATATTCACCATTCCCTATGCAATGTCACAGCTTTTAATAAAGTTGCCCAAACTATCACAGCTCACTCAATCCTCATGCATATGTAGTTTTCTTTGTTTAGATTGAGGATACTAAGATTGGATTGGAACACTTTTCTTTCTGTCCCAAAAAAGAATTTTATCATGTTACGAAAATTCCAAAATGTATTAATTCATCCCATATCTTGCAGAAAACCAAGTCCAGAGTATTCAGTTCCCTAGTTGGCTTTTCAATGTACTGGCCTAAAGAAACATCTTGCACACATTCCAGGAATTCATCTACCACATGATTGTTGCTAACATGACTCGCACAATCTAAATTATGTTAACATTACCCATGATTAGCTTACAGTGTACTTTGGGAAGATTTCCCAACATTTAGTGATGTAGACATAATGAGAAATATAAGAAAATATAGCTAGATTGAAAACATATCTGAACCCAGGCAAAAAGAGGAAAAGTTCCAAGTTTCCTCTTATGATTTCAATGGCAAATTTTAATTTTGCTAATACATGACAACTACCTCACATGGATTTCATTTCAGTATTAGCTAATCTCAAACAATTTCTGTACAGCATGCATCCCTTCCTCTCCTGAGAAACTAGGCAGTGACAATTTCTATCTTGAAGGTCAGAATGGTTACATGGCAGATGCAACTCAACTCTTCATCCTCTGGGCGTCCATTTTAATGTATCTTCACCAACATGTCCTTGAACGTTCCATCTACCTCCACCTTAGTCCACTGAAATTGGCATCAGAAAGCCGTCAGCCGCACCATATTAGCGTAGCTCGTCTTGGACCAACTTAGAATCCACTTCAGTTCTTCAGGTCCTCATTTTGGAGCTCAGGGACAGCTTTGACTGGCATGCTCGTGCCCAGTTCACTTTGTGCACAGGTACATCCAGTCCTCTCATGCATTTTATAGCTCTCAGCTTCATTTCTCAGCACTGTTCACTTTGCACTTACTTGAAGGCTGCCAGCCTCTCTGGATTTCATAGCTTTTAATTGCAGGAAGGGAAGTTTTTGGAGGTGAGGTGGGTGACAGCATTGTGTGGAGATACTTTATACAATAGTGGGGCTGGTAGTCCATGAACATTGGTGAGGTGTGTGCTCAGTGGCAGAGTTAATGTTAGTGTGAGGTGAAAGGGAGCCTTTACCCTGGCAGACTGCAGTAGACCACTGTCTTGTGCATTTTGTTCAGTATGGAGAAAATACTAATTCAGACCAATATCTTCATGCAGGTCAACTGTGCCTAATGCACGTGCCCCTTTTAGTTTGCTCTCAACTGCCCTCAACAACCCAGAGCCTCAAACTCCCATGGGAAGCAAGGTGCCAACTTCACTTTCTGAGACATTTTGGTATTCTAAGAGGACATTGTGTTGAGGTAGTTTCCTAACCTGCGGGATTAAAGGTGATGTACAGCTGGGCTTTAACTATGGTGCCAACAGCTTGTATGCTGAAATGTCACATCAACACCAGGAATTTCATCTCTCCTGCCAGGTGAATGAATGCAAAGTACTTCAAAGAAGCTGGTTGCCTAATTATTGAGGTGAGGAGAGGACAGTTGCATGAAAAACTGCTGTGAGCTATGACAGGGCACCTGCCATGAAATCACCAGCAAAACACTGCCTGAAAATGGCAAAAGTCTACCCTTTGACTTCATCATTCTGTATGATTTGAATAAATTGCAGCACTAAAGGGAAAAAATGGAAGTGGGGATGCTGTTGGACAGGAAGATATTATCTGGATATAATAAACCTAGTTTGAAAGGTTAAGATGCAGAAAAGTGATGGACTTTTATGATTAGATGTAGAAATAACAGAAATGCAACCATGCTTAGTCCTGTTTTCCAGAACGTATAGTAAATTTATTATGGATTTACTGGATTTGATGTTCATGTATCAGGTTTAGCCTCCAAAGTTTCAGATAATATTTTACCATCTATCAACATCTCTAATTTCATTTCTTTTTGTTAGCGTTGCTACTGTCCTTTCCTAACATCGTTAAATCAATTGTCAACTCTTTCATATCCATGTAATTGACACAATCCTCATTGAGCATCTTTGCTCAGCTCAACCTTCAGCTGCTCCTTGAATTGCTGTCTTTCTAGCTCAACTGGAGTGCTTGGTTGATTTTTCATAAATCTTTTAAACTTTAGTTTACCTTTATGCTCATTACCTTCATTGATGAATCACAAGCTCAGTCTACCGACATAAAATAAAACAAATAACTGCGGATGCTGGAGACCTGAAATTACTGGAGAAACTCAGCTGTTCACACTGTTTTCATTCTACAGATGCTGCCAGACCTACGGAGTTTCTCCAATAATTTCTATTTTTGTTTGTCTCAATCTACTTATCTTCATCTTTCTTTTCAGTCTCCAGTCTCATCTTTATCATTTCTAAAATAATAATTTAGATTGTAGGATGGTTTACTGTAGTCAACATTTCTTGTGAAATCTTAAATTTATTCTGTTTTTGAGATTTTTATGTTTGGCTTGGAATACCAATTTTAGAAAATACTCTTGAATTCATTGAAATGTTATTAAGGTTACCCCATCCCAAAATGTGAGATTATTATTAAATCTTGACATACAAAACTTTCGTTAACTTACTTTCAGGTTGATAATAATTAATGATTTATAGTTGACGTTCATATCCATCACGTTCCATGAATTTCTGTCAATGTTGTGGCAGACTTTGCTGAAAGTTTTGGTTTTTATATGGTTGTTTTAGTCATTGACCAGGCCTTTCTGTTTTTATGAGTTATCACAGGAAAGCACAGGACAAAATTTGCAGAGGTGTTTAGTCAAAAATGGATAGGTAGCAATAGAGTGAGATCTATCAGAGATATCAATTATGAAATGAAAAGTTCCAATACACAACTATGTCATTATTAGCTACCCCAAAAAGATCATGTGCCTAACAGGACACTGGGGCGGCATGGTGACTCAGTGGTTAGCACTGCTGCCTCACAGCACAAGAGACCTGGGTTCGATTCTACCCTTGGGCAACTGTCTGTGTGGAGTTTGCACGTTCTCCCCGTGTGTGTGGGTTTCTGCCCGGTGCTCTGGTTTCCTCCCACAGACCAAAGATATGCAAATGCTAATTAACCAAAGTGTTCAAGGATGTGTAGGTTAGGCGCATTAGCCATGGGAAATGCAGGGTTACAGGGATGGAGTAGGGGGATGGGTCTGGATGTGATGCTCTTTGGAGGGTTGGTAAGGACTCATTGCGCTGAATGGCCTGTTTCCACATTGTAGGGATTCTATGGATATTTAAGAGGCAAAGATGATATGCAATTGGGAGATATGAAAATATAGAAGTGATTTCAAAACCATCAACAAAGTCAACCTGTACATTTTAACATGTTGTTTTCTAACATATTTCTATTATGGAAAAATAATCAAATAGCCATGAATCAAAGTAACTTACATAAGGCATTGGAAAGCCGTAAGCTGAACTTATGTTTGACTGCCTTTTGCATTATGTTATAGAGTCACAGAGTCATGCAGCATGGAAACAGACCCTTCGGTCCAACTCATTCGCGTTGACCAGATACCCCAATCTGACTGAGTCCCATTTGTCATCCTTTGGCCCATATTCCTCTAAACCTTTCCTGTTCATATATTCATCCAGATGCCTTTTTAAATGTTGTAATTGTACCTGCCTCCACAACCACCTCTGGCAGCTTGTTCCACACACGTACCACCCTCTGCATAAAAAAGTTACCACTCGGGTCCTTTTTAAATCTTTTCTCTATCACCTTCAAACCTATGCCCTCTGGTTTTGGACTCTCCCATCCTAGGAAAAAGACCTTGGATATTCACCTTAACCATGCCCCTTATGATTTTATAAACCACTATAATGTCATCCCTCAGTCTCCCATGCTCCAGGGAAAAAAGCCCAAACCTGTTTAGCCTCTCCCCATAATGCAAACCCTCCAGTCCCGGCAACATCCTTGTAAATCTTTTCTGCAGCCTCTCAAGTTTCACAGCATCCTTCCTACAGAAAGGTCACCTGAATTGATCACAATATTCTAAAAGTGGCTTCACCAATATCCTGTACAGCCGCAACATGACATCCCAACTCCTATCCTCAATGTTATGACCAATTAAGGCCATGTTATCTGGATAGCATTGTTTGTTTCTAAAAACAAAACAGTGACAAAGTTTTATGATTAGATTTTATGATTATTTTCCTATCAACGCTATTTTTGGCAGCGGGCCACAGCTGCCATCAATGGCCCTCATGTGGGAAGATGTTGCCCTTCAGAACAATTACCTAACAGCTCTGGTAACAATTTTGTCACATCTTCCAAGGGTATCTGTAGCTTGAGGTACCTGCACATTCTCCTGCCTATGCTGCACTGTCCATTTTGCTCACAGTGCGTGCTTGCCAGGACATCCCTGCAGGCCCATCCATTTTGCCAACTGGATGCATGTTCCACCTTGCCATTCATAATTAGGAAACACAACCAGAAGTGGCCTCTTTATGGCCACCTTCAGTAACATCATACAGAAAAGTGGATCCATTTTTTGTCTCATCTCATTGGACCTTCAAATGTAATGAAATTCCATCTGCAATACATATAAATGTGACAAAAGTCATGGCTTTATCCCGTCAGGTATCCAAAAGAAGATTTGGGCCTATAAATATTGCAAAGACTTGTAAATAGCAATGATCAAAGGGCCTATACAAATTCACCACAGAATTGTAGTATTGACTTACAGTGAGCTAAGATTTCCAGATCTTCCACATGTTAAGCCACATCATACAACATTTTATGCTTAAAAACATTTCTTCCCAGGGTATCATCCTACATTTCTGGTGTCATATTCTGTGTATCAAGAATATTATTACCATCTTGTCAAGGAGCATTAGGTAGTAAATTGTGGTTTTCACCATCATTATGTAATTAATCTTTGTCTCAATGACATTTGAACAATTAATAAAGTCTTTAACAACACCTGCAATGACTTTATTGGCAGCTTTGCTGTCAAATTGATGTTATTCAATCACACATTCTGCAATCCTTCAGGACAGTTTCAAAGAACTACAAAAAATAACTTTAGAAAATATTTTGCTAATTTCTTATATACTGTATATATTATGCTTAACATCTGGAGACTGATTTCATCGTTCCGCAGTCTACTTGTAACTCTCTGTGTGCCTGACTATGTGTAAGAGATGGTGATTCATGCTGGATCCTGCTATGATCTAAGTTCACTTCAACTATATATGTTAATTCACCTCAGCATAATGTCTGATTTAATAATTTCCATAACTCAATTCCCCAGAGCATTCAAGATCCCATAATAAAAAATGTAAAGTATGTTACATCTAATGTACATGACTAAAACATTTTGAACAAAATGATTCAAACATAATGTAGTATTCATCAAAAAAATGCAAAACAAAATTAATTTCCACCCAAATATTTGAATTAATCACTATATCTTGTATTATCATATTATTTCATTTCAGCATTGGCAATATCCTTCACGATGGACTTAATCAAAGAAACTACATATTGACTGAAAATGTTTGGAATTTGTCCACATCTTATTGATCTCCAAGAGTTCAGTGAACAGTCGTCTCAGCTCTATCTATATTATCTCTCTAAGACCATTTTACTCTCTTCATTCAGCAACGTTATCTCTTTCCTCCACTTTCTCACTTTCCCATGGAGCCGAACCCATTTCCTACAAAGAGATTTAATCACCCAGCATCCAGAAGAGACAGATATTAGTTTAACTTCTCAATCCTTTGTAACAAATGCTTAAGAATTGCAGTTTTTTGCTGTGATATTTAAGTCCCTATTTTATCAGTCAGCCTTACTAATTTAAAGTCAAATTTCTGCTTGGTATCACTTTGGTCTAGTCTGGTCAAAATGCAGCACAGAGTGTTGCTAAAATGATAAGTGTATCCTTTCTACCAAACCACAATGGTAAAAGCTGCCTACCTGAAGGGAATATGACAGGGGCATTTCTACCAAACCACAGTGGTAAAAGCTGCCTACCTGAAGGGAATATGACAGGGGAAAGGGAAAAGTATCTACATCAGATTGTACTCTCATTACTGCAGCAAACTCCTCACTCATCATTTTAATTGTGCCAGTGACTGAGGTGAAAAATGCATAGGATGCAAAGAGGCATATGTCTCCTAAATTTATTCAGAATGGGATCACTTGATATCATTGTGACATCAATTTTATCTTGGCAGGAGAGAAGTTCAACCCAGTGGCCAAGTAGTTCAGTAAATCCTCACAGGATAGATTGCAGAAACCGATTGGTTCAACATGATAAAAAGAGTACTCAGCAGCAGGAATATGGATCTCTGTGCTTTGTGATTGCCAAGTTGTTCTTTTTGATTCATTTGCCTGATTTATCCTGATTAAATCTTTGGAGATTTTCATGGATGCCATGTTTGCTTTAATAATCTGGATTGAACCATTGTGGCAGGAGAAGCAGTAGCAATCTCCACAACCAGGAGGAGCAGTAGGTGGGCCTACTAGAGCACACTAGCCAAGGGGGCTGTTTGTTGAAGGTCTTAGTCAGCCAACAGCATGTACAGGATGAAGGATATTTTTCTAAACATCTCACAGGAGCTATAAATCAGGAGGCTGTGCTTCACCAATTGCCACAAGCCTTCGCCATCTCCTATAGCAGAGGGTCATGCTTTTCCTTTGGCTAAGTCATCACTCGCCAGTGTTTTTACACCTTAGCCTCTTTCCAACTTACTACAGGGGATGCAGTCCACATATTCCAGTTGCCAATGCAAGCTGCCCTTGTCGTCACTGTCCCTCGATTCGAAGCTGACAGCTACTCAGTGTCATAAGTTTCTTCTTGCGGCTGAACTGGCTGACATATGACACACAGAATATTTAAGCACATGGGCAAGGATGTTTCACTAGGTTTTGGGACCTGGGGTGGAGAATTTATTTCCTCCCCTTTCTAAGTCTGTAGCTGTTAGGCCTTATCATTATGATGTTTGGACTCAAAACGTAATGCAGCTTGATGAATAGTTCTTCACCAGTTCAAATGACAGACAGCAAGGTCCTCCCAGTTCTTAGTGTTAATGCTACCTGGCTCTGGCTCTGGCTCCTATGAGTGCATCAGACGATTTATAAAGCATTATCTTTGTCTTTCCATGAAAAGTTTCTCATTTGAGAGTTGAGGGTTGGGTAGGGTGATGGCTTTCATTGAGACACGGTGATCAGTCCAATGAAGTTAATTTTGGCCTGAGTACAGCTTGAATGTTTGTGGATAAAAACCGAAAGAACTGTGGATGCTGTAAATCAGGAACAAAAACAAAGTTGCTGGAAAAGCTCACCAGGTCTGGCAGCATCTGTGAAGGAAAAAAACAGAGTTAACGTTTCAGGTCCGGTGACCCTTCCTCAGAACTTGTGTTACGTTGATTGTTAGTGGAGCTGGCTTCAAGAAGGCCTCAAGCAATTTATATAATGGGCCTCCCATTGAATCTGAAGGATGCAGTGGAGGCACTGTAAATGCAATTTCTCAAATGCACTTATGTGTTGCTGATGCACTATCCAAGTCTCAGTGCAGTCTAGGAGTTTGCTGATGACAACTGCTCTGACTGTTCTTTACTTACAGAGATCTTTATTGGTTAAGTACTCACGGTCTTCATTTTTAGAAGGCTAAACTGGTGCAGCTGAGCCAGCGTTGGATCTCCTTTTAAATGATGACCTTTTAATAACTGCCAAAGTTCAAGAAGTGTGAAACATTTTCCAGAATTTCCTTCGACGTAAAAAGCCAGTTAAGGTTTCATCTGGTATTTAACCAGCGGTCAGTGATAGCACCAATATGTGATCACTTGTTAGGGGTAAGTGGAGATGGCGAAGTTCTTTCTACTTGGGGAGCTAGATGGTGGCATTTGCTGCTCATGAGTTAAGACCCGCCTATCCTAAATATCTATCCCCTTCCCTAGTCAGAGCCTCCCGTCTGACCCTGATGAACATGTCCCAATATCTTGATCAATGACACTCTTGTTGCATATCCTTTGGCTGGGACTCCTGTGGTATTGGCAACGGTCATTGCTCACTGCTTCCAATGTTTGGCTGTTAGTGCTCAGGCATGGACTATCCTTGTAATATTGGAATTTCTGGTGGAAGGCGCAGATGATGAAGTTCCCCTCAGAAGAACCAGGATGCCCAATGATGGGATGGCAATTATCTAACTTGCATTTAATCCCATCTGACCCTTAAATCCATGTTGGGTTTATCACTTATGGATCGGTTTCCTGCTGCAGCCATTGCATTTTGCCCAGTATCTCTGACAGTGCATGCACCCCCGCCCTCGCAAGCATTAAGATAACAGTCTATATTTATATACTCAAGTTCTGCATTGGGATTACAAACTAACAGCTTTCTGACTTGAAAAAACAAACACTAACAAAAACGAACACTAACATTGCACCAATATGATATTGTACAATTGTCTACAATATAACAGATCACAAATGATACAATACACAAGATGGAGAAGACTGTTTTTAAGAAAAGAAATATCTGAGGCCATGAACCAAGAAAACATTTTTGAACATGATCAACTTGACTTGTTCCATAATATCATTATTTCTTCAAAATTTAGTGCAATCACCAAATAAAGGGAAAAAGGAGAAAGAAAAATGTCACAAAGCCAACTTATTGCAGTAATTTTGGGTAGGTTTATAGAGCCAAGTAAAATGTTTAGCAAAATCGAGAGAGAAAATAACTCAAACTTAGGTACTTTATACTGTACAACAGCACTCTTGAATGCAGTGGTTCAGGTCTTGCTCTATGCCTTAATCATTTCTTTATCCCTTTCTTGGTCATTCCAGGACCATGACAATCGATATAAACTTTTAAGATTTTGGTCAAAATCATCCACCATTAAAACATAGGTAAAGGTAGGTTTGGGTGAAGGCAAAAGGTGAGTTAGTCACCTGTTCTGCTGGATACTCACTTACTTTTCTACTACCAACTTTCGTGCTTGGAATGGGGGTTTTCATTTAATACGCATTTAGATATGGATATGAATATTGTAATACAATGCAAATACAGGAAGTAAGTGTCTGGCAGCTTTCATTGCCATATGCAATGCAGAAAATGTAAAATATACAGAACCCTCACAATCAGTTACAGGATATCAGTGTTTTGTGTTATGCTGGGTTTTTTCAAAAGAAAACATATTTTTAAGGCTTTTAAACAGGGTCATACTTTGTTGCAACTGCTAATCTCTGCCTGCCTGAAAAATGAACTTGACCTTCAGGCCAGAAACTCTGCTAGGGTCAGATATTACTGAATAAATCAATGTTTATTTTTGTCACCATTCCTTAATATATACAAGATTCTACTCTAACTGGAAAGTTTTATGTTAAAGATAAAATGGAAATAAGTTTATTTTAATTTTTTGTGAGACCTATTTGCACTTAATTGCTCACCTTTAAAGATTTCACAGCTCTTTAAAATAGAAATAGAGTGGTTACAACATGAAAGAAAAACACCAATCTGTGACACTTTTCACTTTCCACACTGAATCATATAGCATGGAAACAGACCCTTCAGTCCAACTCGTCTATGTTGACCAGATATCCCAAACTAAACTAGTCCCACTTGCCTGCGTTTGGCCCATATCCCTCTAAAACTTTCCTCTTCATGTACTTGTCCGAATGTTACCTAAATGACAAAATTGTACCCTCTTCCACCTCAACCTCTGGCAGCCCATTGCAGACACTCACCACCTTCTGTATGAAAACAAACTGCTCCTCTGGACCCTTTTGTGTCTCTCCCCTCTCACCTTAAACCTGTGCCCTCTAGTTTTTGACTTCCCTATCACAGGAAAAGCTGTTGGCTATCTACTTTATCTGTACCTCTCATGATTTTACAGATTTCTATAAGGTCATCCCTCAGTCTCCCATGCTCCAAAGAAATAAGTCCCAGCTTATCCAACACCTCCTTATAACTCAGGGCTTATGCCAGAGCTTTCTGACGGTTGCTACTGGAACAGCAGGCAAGCCCACATAGAGGCCCAATGGCTTCCTGAGTACATCAGGGGGACGGGGGGTGTGGTGGGGTTTGACAGGTTTTTTTTGTTATCCTGTGGCGGCACAGGTTTTGCTTTGCTGTATTGGCAGTGTGAAGTGGGAAGGAAGGGAGCTTGTTGCTTTTTGCAACGAAGTGTGCCCAATGAGCAAAGAGAATCCTTCATTGACAATAAACACCCTTCCTCTGCCACTCCCATTACATTATTGAAGTCAATTGAGCTTTTAACAAGTGCAAAAGACCTCTAATTATTTCTTACATAAGATGATTGGCTGCCATTTTCAGCATATATTTCTGGGGGTGGGGTGATATGCTATCCACAAAACTGATAACACATGTCCTATTGGCCACTGAAAACATACACTGAGGGATATCTAATATGCAGTCCACTGAGTGCTCAGATTAAGATTAAGTTTTGTTTTATTTACGGAGAAGCTTTCAAAGCTTAATAATCTTTCGAATGAGGACAATGATTTGTAACCTGCTCCAAACAGTAATTTCTAAGCAAATTGTAAAATTGACAAGCTTTTTCAAAATCTATTGTTTCTCACAGAACAAGATCAGTGTGTATAAAGACTCTTATGCATTATAGAAAAGGAGATATTTTCTGGTATCGCAGAAATATTTAGTATTAGCATAATGAAATTGCTAGCTCTGATTTGAAAATAAGGCTTGAATGTAATGGAGCACTGTTTCAGTTGGCAAAAATATGACACTTGAAAATTATTCACAAAACAATAGCTCAGTTTTTTGAGGCTTTGATAGCTTTGTGGATCTTGCTCATGACATCAGAGTTTCCCAACCAGGCAATTCCAGAATTTTAGAAATTTCTCTGGCTAAGTGCACAGGACACATGAAATTCTTCCTTGTATAACCTGAGAGCCATTCTCCGACCTCTCCACATGGACACCCTCACAAAACTTCATCTCCTGTTCTCTTTCTTTCCTCCAGTTTAAAGAATGATAGTTTTTGATTTTTTGTTTAAATTCCAAAGGTAATGCAAAACTTATAAATACAGGAATAACTGCTCCAAGAAAGTAAGGGTATCAGCTCCAGCATTGAATAAACCTCAAAAAAAAGGAGCAGCAATTAAAGCTAGGATTCACAACCTTACCTTTATTGGTCAGTGCGATGAGTTTAAGAGTTTAAAGGTCATGTTGTGGCTGTACAAGACATTGGTTAGGCCGCTTTTAGAATACTGTGTTCAGTTCTGGGTCTCCCTGCTATAGGAAAGATGTTGTTAAACTTGAAAGGGTTCAGAAAAGATTAAAAAGAATGTTACTGGGATTGAAGGGTTTGAGTTATAGGCAGAGGCTGAATAGGTTGGGGCTATTTTCCCTGGAGCATCAGAGGCTGAGGGGTGATCTTATAGAGGTTTATAAAATCATGAAAGGCATGGACAGGGTGAATAGCCAAGGTATTTTCCCCAGGGTAGGGGTGTCAAAAACTAGAGGTTTAAGGTGAGAGGGTAAAGATTTAAAAGGGATCTGACAGGCAACTTTTTCACGCAGAGGATGGCATGTGTATGGAATGAGCTGCCAGGGGAAATGGTGGAAGTGGGTACAATTACAACATTTAAAAGACTTCTGGATGGGGACACGAATAGTAAGGGTTTAAAGGGATACCACCCAAATACTGGTAAATAGCACTAGATCAATTTAGGATATCTGATCGGGATGGAGCAATTGGACCGATGGGTCTGTTCCCATGCTGTATAACTCTATGACTCTACGATTCTAAATTATATTAACTTTCATTCTGGTCTCAGCCTAGATTTAGGTGCTTTGAGGGTGGGCAATAGCACTCACTCATTTCAAACAGATGCAACAATGTGCAATAAAAACTGAAAGAACTGCGGATGCTATAAATCAGGATCAAAAGCGGAACTTGCTGGAAAAGCTCAGCAGGTCTGGCAGCATCTGTGAAGAAAAGTCAGAGTTAACGTTTTGGCTCCAGTGACACTTCCTCAGAACAGTCCTGAGGAAGGATCACTGGCCCCGAAACATTAACTCTGATTTTTCTTCACAGATGCTGCCAGACCTGCTGAGCTTTTCCAGCAAATTCTGCTTTTGTTGCAGCAATGTGCAGATGGCTTTCTGAGTACTATTTTGTAATTAAAGTCATAGAGTTATATAGCATGGAAACAGACTCTTCAGTCTAACTCATTTTCACTGGCATGTTGCAATCTTTGCTTTTGCATAGACCAGGTTATTCTGCAAAGCATGACTTTTTCTTAAAAATCATACCTTTTCAACTATCTTACTGTTAACTGCTATTTCATTTCCAGCAACCAAACTGAATAATGTGAGAAGTTCTCTGATAGTTCCACTGACATTTCTGAATTTGGAAGGGGAACAGTAGTTCTTGAGGCGACAAGAAAGATAGATATTACCATATCTCACACATCATATATGTACTTATCACTGGACATCCTGCATTTATTGCTCACGTTATGGCTTGAATCTGCTTCTATGTACCTTGCCTTTGAGAGGGTTTACCTTCAAGGACTCCACATACAACCTGTGTACATTGTTGTAACTCTGCCAGTCAGATCTACTGCTATGACTCTGTATGCTGCACACACAGAAATCAGTTGATTGCTGTAATGTCTGTGACATAACTTGAACTGTTTGAAATAAACTAACCCATGGAATTAATCAATTCCTGATGAAGGCTGATTTTTAGACCATTATCATTAACATGGCAAGGTGAATACATTTTGCTGATGAGGCCTATTGTGCTAGAACAGTCAACTACCAAGTTAATCTGGAGATGGAACACATGGATGACAGTCTTAAATCGTGCTAAATTTCAAGAAACAATCCTCTGTGTTCAGTTCATTATAGCACTGGTGAATGTTGAATACAGAGCTTGCTGCTTCGCGCATAAATCTCCAGCCAGAGGCTTGTTTAACTCTCTTAAGAAAGGCAAGTGATGGTGGGGTGTGTTGGATCAATACTAAATAAGTACTAAATAAATAAGAGAAAATCAAAAGCAATTTGTTGGGGTGTCTGTAATTCTGTAATTTCAAAATAGGACACTGTAGATCTACTGTTGGAATTTAAAATGTGAAAGCAGCATTCAGAGCAACGATTTCTGAATATGAGTTGTGTCTATTGCAGAAAACACACCATTTGGAATTGCTTAGCAATTGGCAACAAAGTCCTGAATACTTCTGAATTAAGATTGAGATTGTGGAATGGATCACTGGAGTTTTTAAAAATATGTTCCCTGGCACTTATTGTAAATGCTGCTCGCACTGTCTCGTCAAGCCGTGGGGGAGGTTATTACAGATGAACTGGGACTTGAGGGTGTGTACAAAGGGAGATTTGCCTGGCAAGAGTAGCTACTTGGCCTGTGGAATGGTGACCAGTTGTCAATGAGAAAGGCTTTCTGCATGCCAACAACTATGTGATTTGCCCCTGGTTAGCTGAATAGGGTTTGGTTGTGAATGTTTGGATAAATACCACTAGACCTCCGGAAAGAAAGAAACTGTCCTTTTCTCTGCAGTTAAAAAATACTTCAAACCTGAAGAAAGCCAATTTATTTCCTTTCATCAGCTCTGTAAGCTGTGCTTTCTTTTAATCAATAATCAGAGACTTTGTAAGTGTGAACCAGTCACCCTGTGGCTCCTGGAAGCAAGTAAAAATACCTGGAGATCGAAGATTAAGGTGCAGCAGATCCTGACAAGCCAAAAGGTACATCGCATTTCTGAAGAAGGGTCTAGGCCCGAAACGTCAGTCTTGCTGCTCCTCTGATGCTGCTTGGCCTGCTGTGTTCATCCAGCTCTACACCTTGTTATCACAGACTCTCCAGCACCTGCAGTTCCTGCTATCTCATTGAATCCTGTGGACAAGGGCCATTGAACTGCCTTTGCTGTCTTTGCCACTGTACATAATACTCATTTTCTAGTGTCGGTCTCTGTCCGTCTGTCTGTGTGCATAGGGGGAATTCTTTAAAAGGTTAGATTTTAACCAATAGCATTGTAAGTTGATAGTTATTGGACTGTTAATCCAGAGGCCCAGGTCATGTTCTGGGGTCCTGGGTTTGAATCCCGCCATGGCAGATGGTGAAACTTGAATTCAATAAAATATCTGGAATTAAGAGTCTCATGATGGCTGTGAATCCATTGCCGATTGTTGGAAAAACCCATCCGGCTCACAAATGTCCTTTAGGGAAGGAAATCTGCCATCCTTACCTGGTCTGGCCTACATGTGACTCCAGACCCACGGCAATGTGGTTGACTCTTAACTGCTGTCTGGGCAATTAGGGATGGGCAATAAATGCTGCCTGGTCAGCGATGCCCTCATCGCGTGAATGAATAAAAGAGTTATAATTATTGATGGCTTATCCCTGTTTATCTGTAGCTAGAATCTATTCATTTGTAATAAATAGTCATCCTTATTCAGTACATTAACAAGTTAAATGCTTTCTGTTAACCCGATCTGAAAGAAAGTTAAAATGGGAAATTGCATATACTTTTATAACATCTTTAACTTCTGTGATAATTTCAGAATTTCCCAACGTGCTACGTCAATGTGGCATAAAAGTTGAACAAAGTATAAATCACAAAATAATGGAGGCATGTAAAAAGGGGACTACAATTGTCATGGGTTATTTTAATCTGTATGTTGACTGGACTATTAAATGGGCAAAGGCAGCATGCAAAATAAATCTGTAGACTACATCAGGGATTGTTTCTTAGATCTGCATGTTGCAAAACCTACTTGGGAACAGGCTATTTTAGATCTAGAAATATAAAGTCACAGGGTTGCTCTCTCATTAGAGGGTCGCCATACCTCAGGCAAAGGGACAGTCTGAGAAGAACAGTTCTTCAGGGTAACTTCAGCTGGTGGGAATTGAACCCACACTGTTGGCACGACTGTGCATTGCAAGCCAGTCATTTGGCCAAATGAGCTGACCGATCCGCCTAAGGTATGTTCAGTGAGGTAGGATTAATAAGAGATCTCATAGTTAAAGACCTTCTCAATGGTAGTGATCAAACAGGGTCGAATTGAAAATTTAGCTTGATAGTAAGCAGGTTAAATAAGGGTAATTAAAGAGGAATGACAAAAGAGTTGTCTAAAGTGGATTGGGTAAACAGACTAAAGAAAAAAGTCAGTGGATTAGCAGTGGCAGATTTCGAAGCGGATGTTTCATAACATTTGTCAAAAATCTATTCCATTCAAACAGAAGGGCATGAAGAGAACCAGTCGTTAACAAAGGCAATCAAGGAGAGCAACTAGTCAAAAACTGAAGCACATAAAGCAGCGAAAACTAGTGGTTGGACAAAGGATTGGGAATAACTTTTTAGGAACCAGTAGCAAATGACTTAAAGGTTAGTAAAGGAGAAAATTGATTAGGGAAGCAAATTATCAAGGACATAAAAACAAACAGCAACAGCCTCTGCAAGTATATAAAAAGAAAGAGAGTACCTAATATGAGTTTGGGGCCCTTGAAAATTCAGATTTTGCAATTGATAATGGGAAACATGGAAATGGCAGAAGATTTATATCAATATTTTGCACTGGTCTTGAATGTGGAGGACACTATAAATATCCAAAGATATCCAATAAGCAATGTGTTAATGGGAGGAAAAGTCTTGTGACAGTATCTATCATGAGGAATAAATTATTTAACAAACTATTGAGACTGAAGACAGAAAGTTGCCAAACCTTATGGCCTGTAGCCAGAAATGGCTACAGAGATAATGGAAGCGATGGTTGAAATATTCCAGAGTGCACTGGAATCCAGGCGGGTTCCAGTGGACTGGAAACTCTCCAGTTGTGAAGCCCTGTTCAACAAAGCAGAATCTTACAGGCCAGTTAGCCTAGCATTTGTCGTTGGGTAAATGTTAAAGTTCATCATTAAGGGAAAAATAGCAGACATTTAGAAAAATTTAACACAATCAAATAGAGTCAACAAAGGGTATGTGAAAGGGAAATCATGTTTGCAAAATGTGCTAGAGTTCTTTGAGGATGTAACAAGCAGAGTTGATAAGTGCATTGGGATTGGGATTTCAGGAAAGCATTTGATAGGATACCACATAACAGGTTATTGCATAAGATAGGAGCTCACAGTATTGGGTGTAATGTATTAGTATTAATTGAGGGTTGGTTACCACACAGAACACAGAGACAGGATCAACAGGCTTTTTTCAGGTTTAAATATGTAATTACTGGAGTACCACAAGAATCAGTACTGAATTATATCACCATCACAGATACAAAGCAAGCCTAATGGCAACCAATGTCGATTATCACAAAAAGCCCGTCTGGTTTGTTAATGTCCTTTAGGGAAGGAAATCTGCTGTCATTTTCTGGTCTGGCCTAAGTGACTCCTGTTCCATAGCAATACTTGACTTTTAACTGCCCTCTGAGAAATTAGGGATGGGCAATAAATGCTGGCTTAACCGACAAAGCCCACATCCTATGAATAATTTAAATATAGTTACTATATTAATGGCATGGAGCAGGAGGAGGATGAGGCAGATTGTAATGTATCTAAATTTGCTGACAATACAAAAGTAGGTGGAAGAACATGTTGTGATAAGGACATGAAGGATCTGCAAGATTATGCGATAATTATCAGCATGGTACCCTGATAGGAGTCTATTAACAGAAAGATAGTGCTCTCTCCTTTCATTAAAAAAGGGGCAGAGTGGCAATCTGTGTGAGATTGCCATGCCTCAGAAAATTTTGCCCAATGTACCAGCTACCAATGATGAGAATTTAGAAAGCATGGTTAGTAAGTTTGTGGATGACACCAAAATTGATGGTATAGTGTACAGTGAAGAAGGTTATCCAAGATTACATAGGGACTTGATCAATTGGGCCAATGGGCCGAGGAGTGGCATATGGAGTTTAATTTGGATAAGTGTGAGGTATTGCATTTTGCTAAGATGAGCAAGGACAGGACTTATACAGTTAATGGTAGGGCCCTGGAGAATGTTGTCAAACAGAGAGACCAAGGGGTTCTGGTATATATTTCTTTGAAAGTTGCGTCACAGGTAGATAGGGTGGTTATGAAGGTGTTTAGCATGCTTATCTTCATTGCTTATACCAGTGAGTAAAGGAGTTGGGGTTCATGTTGCATTTGTACAGGAGCTTGGTGAGGCCACTTTTGGAGTACTGTGTACAGTTCTGGTCGCCCTCCTATGGGAAGGATATGATTAAATTGGAGAGGGTGCAGAAAAAATTTGCAAGGATGTTGCCAGGATTGGAGGGTTTGAATTATAAAGAGAAGCTAGATAAGCTGTGAATTTTTTCATTGGAGTGTAGGAGGTTGAGGGGTGACCTCAGAGAGCTTTATAAAATCATGAGGGGCATAGTTAAGGTAAGTAGCAAAGATCTTTTCTCCACTGTAGGGAAGTTTAAAATTATAGGGCATATTTTTAAAGTGAGATGAGAAAGATTGAAAGGGGACCTGAGGGGGAACTTTTTCAGAGAGAGGGTTGTTCATATGCATAATGAAGTGCTAGACGAAGTGGTAAATGCAGATACAGTTATGACAGTGAAAAGACATTGACAGGTACATGAATAGGAAAGGTTTAGAGGGATATGGGCTAAATGCAGGCAATTGGGACTAGTTTAGTTTGGGAAATTTGGTCAGCGTGGATGAGTTGGACCAAAGAGTCTGTTTCTGTGCTGTGTGACTCTATGATCAGCTAGCTGAAATCAGAACTGTTCGGCATCTCAGAAATAATGGTGAGCTGAAGGGCAGCATGGAGATTGGGTGAGGTAGACTTTGAAGGACTTTTAGATGAAAATTAGGATCTTGAATTTCATGCACAATTGCTTCAGGTGACCCTCAGCTCCATTAAATATCTATTGGTGGCATATGATTCGTAGCACTGTGTTTAATGTCACATAATAACTTTATGTCACATATCATCATGCTTTAAATGTCCTTGCAGCATCTCAAACAGAACTACAGTTTAATCAAACAAGTTACAATTAATTTTACAATATGTAGCGGCTTCAACCTGCCCTTATACAGCCAGCCTATCAAAAAATCTAGTTAAACCTCATGCTACTGCTAGGATTTTACATGCAGTTCTGTTAAATGCTAGTGACAAAGCTTTACATGTGGTAATAAAGAGTCACACATAAAAGGTGATAACCATTAACCGTGAAGCAATTTGAACAAAGCTTCTAATCTGTTCTCATATCACCATAACAAACTGTTACGTTAAAACAGCAAAAGACAGATGTGGCATTCCAATTAAATGAAACGAAACATGACAAGGTTAGGCAGTAACCGTATACTCGAAACTAAGACAAATTGATGCATCAGCAGTATTCTGATCAAAGCAATTTTAAAATTTATTGGAACTTTGGAGAGAAATTCCCCTTGTTAGGTCTGTGGCTGAAGACAGATAAAGCTTTGAAGTTGGAAGAACAGATCAGAAGGGTCATAAAACGGCAATAGGTTTCTGAGTTTTAGACATAAGAGGATTAAATATAAATGCAAGAAGTGGACATAAATTTGTATCTAACATGTTAGGCTGTATTATACCATGTTTCTCATTACCTCAGGACTTCCAAAAGCACATCACAACCAATGAAGCACTTTGTAAGTGTAGTTAATGTTGGTACAAGAATAGTTCATAAGCATGAAGATGGCAGGAATTAGATTGCAGTCACGGAGAATGTACAAACTCCACATAGACAGTCGCTCAAGGATGAAATTGAAGTTGGGTCCCTGGCGCTGTGAGGGGCAGCAGTGCTAACTCCTGAGCCACCATGCCGCCCCTGCGGGACATATAGCAAGCTTTACCACAGCAGTTACTAAAGTCTATGTTGGGTGGATTTTTGCAGAGTTGGGAAGGTTCCATAGACCATAAAAATGACAGGCTGAATGCAGATGTGGAATTCTTGCCCCATTTCTAACAGATGTAAGTTTGCCTTTAAGACAAAGGGGCCAGGGTGTAACCAGGAAATGTGAACACTGTGGGCCAGTTGAACTTAGTGCTGAGTTCATCCAGACTCCATTTTGGCTGTTTACAGGGCTTTAACTTGCAGTACATGATTTGAGCATTTATACAATATTGATAAATACTCTTTTTAGCCAATAGAGTATTTTACTTTTGCCTACCTCAGATTTGACAAAATTTTTTGATGGCCTGCATGGATATGCATCAGCATCTCTTTGCTATTTCATCAGTGATAAAGACTCTAGTTCCTTTATGCAAGATGCTAATTTGGGCTGTCACTTCATCTCTGTCAATAGGTCTGTCCTTGATGCTTTCAGGCCATCCTTTCCTCACAACATCCCGCAGCAAGTGGAGAGTTGCACCTTGTTACATAGCTTGCTTGATTTGAGCTTGTTCAGTTTCAGTGTCTCTGTTCCATTGATGATTTCCAGAATATATTGAGCTGCTGCTCCTTATTGAAACTGCAAGTTTTCACTCTGCTTTAGTATACTAAATTGTTTTCATAGGAAATGCCGCTCTTGACAGCATGATGCCAATGTGCATTCTGTTTTCCTTGCTTGTTTATCACATCCAGATTACATCTCTGGAAACACAATCTTAGAAGATGCTCTGGAGCAGATAGAGTATTTTCAGGAAGATTCTTTTAAGTGATTTGTGGTTAGACTTCACTGTCACTTTGCCTCTCTCAGACAGATATTGATTAAAATGGTCACAAGCCAGGCACTTTTCCTTTACCTGAATGTAGTGTGATTCAGTTACCTTAATTCCTTGGACATAAATATGACTCTTTGTCCTCGCTGCATAAATGTTGCTCTAAATCTTGTCTTGCTGGCATCTCACTGCAAATCAACTTCATCAATTACATTTTAATACCTCAGTGTTAATGTTGGCATCAATGCTTGTTTGAGTCTCATGAAAGCTGCTTCTTGTTCTGTACCCTGATACCACCGCACACCATTCACAGTGCTTACATAAGATTCACAATCTGTTGGCAAATAGGAGCATGTAATTTTCTAAACAGTTCACGAATCCAACAAGTTGTTGCAGTGCTTTCACATCTCTTAGTCAATGCATCTTTTCGACAGTTCTCACCTCGTCAGTACCCTGATATCATTTTGCTGTCAGTATGTGACCCAAGTACTTGACTTCAGGCACCTTCAGTTGCATCTTTTAATTGTTCAGCTTCAGGTTCATTACACTGGAATCCAATTGAGATATGTGATAGAAACTCACATTTTGTCTCCAGATCCAAAGACTCATAGGTCATCCACAATAGCTTCCACTCCAGGAAAATCACTACCCTGTGCTGTCTGTGTTGATACTCTTCAAGAGCAGTGGAAATGCAAGACGTCATGCATAATCTATATCCCCAAACGGCATCCAAGATGGTGATACAAAACAGCTGCATTCATCTGGCTTCACTTACAAGCAACCATCTGTCACATCAAGGGAACTAAAGACATCTGCATTGGCCAGTCGCAGTAAAATATCTTAAATGCTTGGCATGGAGTAATGTGATCACTTCAAAAAGTTTATTAAGATTCATTATCAAGATTTGGGGTGGCACGGTGGCTCAGTGGTTAGCACTGCTGCCTCACAGCACCAGCAACCTGGGTTCAACTCCATCCTTGGGCGACTGTCTGTGTGGAGTTTGCACATTCTCCCCGTGTCTGTGTGGGTTCCCTCTGGGTGCTCCGGTTTCCTCCCACAGTCCAAAGATGTGCAGGTTAGGTAAATTGTCCATGTTAAATTGCCCGTGGTGTTCAGGGATGTGTAGATGAGGTTGGTTACAGGAGAATGGGTCTGGTTGGATGGTCTGAGGTTCAGTGTGGACTTGTTGGGCTGAAGGGCCTGTTTCCACACTGTAGGGATTCTATGATTCATGGATCTATGCATACTTCCACTTCCCCATTTTTTTTCATTGATACCATGTTGCTAAACCAGTGTGTGGCAATGTCACTTCCTCGATTACCACCTTCCTTTCCAGCTCATCTATCTGGCCATTAGAAAGTTTTGCCTTGAGAGCAGTTGGAACTTTACTTAGCAGATGCTACATTGGTCTCACACTGTCATCCATTTTGAGATGATGTTCACTAAGAAGACATCCAAGACCCATAAAACAATTTATATACTTCCATCAACTGAGCTGAGTTGATTTTGCTGTATGACTCTTATCTGGACCTCAAGATGTTAATTTTTTCCATTGGATTAAGTTTTCAGCTTTTGCCTCTTTGGATGAGGACTGTTCCATCAAACAGCCTCAACATTACTTTCAACAGAGATCTGCGAAGCCCAATGCTCCATGAAACATTAGTGTCATTTTGACACTTTTTTGTTCACTTGATGCTCCCCTTCTCCTTTATCATTCTAATAGGTGCAAATCACTTATCAGGACAACAACCTGTTGTGCCATTTAAGGTGCTTCATCACAATTATTGGTTTATATTTCTTGAAAAACCATCTTTTCAGGTATCCTTTGTTTCTTTTGAATGAAACAATTATGTGAAAGGGGATTTTGCAGCTAGATTACAGCCACCTCAATGCCTGGCAATTTTCATTTTCTTTTGTGTGATACCCACCACACAGTGACATTCTGTCCTTTGCTTTTGATATTTCTGCTGGCTTTTCTGCAAATATTTATTGCTTTTTCCCCTTTCAGTTGTTCTGATTTGGCCTGGAATGTTTCCCAGCATTTTATAAAATTTTGCATGTTTTCTAATTAATACACATTAGTAAAGATTGACAAACTCAGACCATCTGCACATATCAATAGCTTTCTTGGACTCAGCTGAGGTAGTTTCATGGCAGAATTCCTTGTATTTAAGGCAATCCTCTGTCTGATGAGATTATTTTACAGTTGTCCAAAACTCAGGATTCAGGCAGATAGAATTATCGAATCCCTACAGTGTGGAAGCAGGCCATTCAGCCCAAGTCAGCACTGATCGGCCAAAGAGGGTCCCACCCAAACTACCCTATTCCTGTAACTCTGCATTTCCCATGGTTACTCAACCTAACCTGTAGATGGGCAATTCAGCATGGCCAATCCACTTAACTGTGGGAGGAAACCGGAGCACCTGGAAGAAACACACCCAGACACGGGGAGAATGTGCAGACTCCACACAGGCAGTTGTCCAAGACTGGAATTAAACCCAGGTCCCTGGCGCTGTGAGGGAGCAGTACTAACCACTGAGCCGTTGTGTCACACTACATATTTGTCAGTGCAATCACACATTGATCAATGATCTCATTTGCCCCTGAGCTCTGATGTTGAATGATGGCCAATCATCAATAATTTCAATATAGTGTTCAAAATGTGCCTTCAAAGACTGCAATCACTTTTTTTCTGGCTTCTCTGCTCCTCGGTGAGATCTATGCTGTAATACTGCTTGTAGCATTCTTTTCGCAGCCCTGACAATATGGCTGCAACTCTTACTTGCTCAAGGTTTTTAATTAATTCTGTTGCTATTTCACATTTCATCCTCTCAATCATGCAGAAATTATTGTGGATCAAGGGAGCTCAGCCTAGTGATTGACATCTAAAGCGTCTTAAATGGAGGCGGGATTGGGAGGTCAACCATTGGGCCTTCCAACCAGGATATACTTGTGTGGAGATAGGAAGACTTTGGGAATTTTTCTAACCACAATTCGCTGAATTTTCTAAGCTGCCTACCTCCTTCCCAGCTTCATGAAGACTCGAACATTCCTGCTCATAGCATCGTTACAGTACAGAAGTCTTAATTGAATCTGTCTCCGCAATGCATTCCAAATTCTAAAACTGCTGCTTAAAAAAAAGCTTTTGCCTATGTTATGGTTGTTTCTGATGCCAATCACCTTACATTGGTGTCTTCTGGTTTTCAAACCTTCTGCCTTGGGAACAGTTGCTCCCTCCATTCTTTGCCCAGACTCTTTGTGATTTTGAATTTTGAAAATAGTTGCTCCAAAGTGATTTTATGGTTTATTTTGCAATCTAACCATCTCATTCAGTCTTTTAAGGTCACACTTAAGTATCTACTCTTCTATATTTCAAAAATGAATTGAAATACGAGATGTCAAGTAAAGGCTGTGTTCCAGTTACACCTCCATATTAGATCAATATACAGTCTACTTTGAAAAAATTTGTTAAACTACTAGGAGTACCATGGATACAGCAAGTATTTTAACAAATCATTTCCATTATTAACCAATTTGTCAATGTCATACTTGATATTCAAAACCATTAAGATAATACTTATTTATTCAATTTAGACAAATAGTTTTTTTTCATCATTGGAAAATCTAGTTTGTTTGAAAGAGACAATTCCCTCAGAATGTTCTGCTAAGTTTCAAGCTTTAGACAACAATCTGCAGCTATAAAGCTATTCACTTAAATTCTGAAGTAAATCTCAAAACAAAATCCTCCAGAATGTTTCACATTATCCAACATACGTTTTTCTGTGTTTTATTTAGAGTTTTACCGTCTATTTCCAAACAAGTTTAATAATTTATTCTACTACAACTATAATTTTCAGAATTATTGCAAACCTTAAGGTAAATATCTCGATCAATGGTTTTATGTAATTATTATGACTAAAAATAAATCAAACAATTGTTTGTTTATTAGTAGGCAAAGGCATTTTTAGTCAATACTGCTATTTGTGTTTCAGTTTTGAAAAAGCTGGCTTTTTAAAAAAATGAGTCATATAAACAGTGCAAGAAATCACAAGGTTGGGGACAAAATTGAAAACTGAAATGAGTGGATATAAAAATGGGAATTGAGTTGTTTCAGGTTTATTAGGCTACACTTGTAATAATCTCATCCACTTTTTGCTTCTACATTCATGCTCATTGCAAATTGTAAATGTGCTGGAAATGTCAAATAACTCAACTAGTACGCCATCTGTCCAAATAAGATTACATTTCCAACTGCAGGATATTACTTCTGTAAGCACAGCACTTCTGATAACTCATGATAGTCATGGCTGGATTATCTTCAGTTTGCAAACTATTGCACCTTAACTGTGCATACTTGATTTGAATAGCGTAGCCAGTGTTAAAAAGAAGTCTCTGAACAATCTTGCTTCTCCCAGGAGGCAGGGGAGGGTTGAGTTGGTATATGCGGATTAAATCAGGCAATGACAGGGTTGAGCATCAATGGGGAGCCTTTTCTCATCCTTGATTCATTTTAATGGTATGAAGGATTTTGATAGAGTAGATAGAAGCAATCAATTTCCAATTGCAAGGGAGTCAGGAACTAGAGTTCAAGGATTCAAAATTATTAGCAAAAGAACCAGAAGAGGGATGAGGTGAGCTTAATACGACACATTTTTATGAACTAGGATGTACCACTGAAGAGATGGTGATGGTAGATTTTGCCGTAACTTCATAAGTGAACACGTTAAACACGGAATAGGGAAAATCAAATATTCAGATTGATGATTAAAGAGGATGTGATACTGTGTTTGATTGCTCTGTAAGAGAACAGATAATTGTCTAGATTATCTAAGATAATTGTCTAACCCTTGCAGAATAGAAAAAAAACATGGAAATTACAGTCTAGGTTGTCACCAAGCAAAAATCTCTGCAGAGACATCTCCTGAATTTACACATTTCTACCTGCAGTTGGATATGATGGTATTTGGCTCCATTCTAACTTAAAAATGTTTCAATATCTTTTGATGTAAACTGTGACTCATTATCTGAAACTAACGTTTCTAACAATCCAGTTATTGCAAAAAACTTCTCAAAACATGAATAATCTGGCATTTGTAGTCTTGGGCAGTGGCTCAACATTTTTTAACTTGCGATATAGCTATTGACCAAAACAAAGTACTTCTTCGCTTGCACTTCAAAGAAATCAACATGTGTTCATTCCCAAGGTTATCTTGTGTTTGATCACAGAATGAAAAGAATCTTGGTTAGATCATTTCGCACTCTGAAATACACTTCACAAGTTTCTATCAACTTATCAATATCTCTTTCAACATTTGGACTCCCAACATAGCAGCTTGTTGTGCTTTTGTATTGATTTTAGATGAAGGTCCTCTAACAATCTCTAAATATTCACTCACTCTGTTTCCTTGTTTTAAATACACTGGCAATTACTCATCATCATGCTCTTTTGGCGAATCATACATGGTATAATTAAGCATTTTACTGAGCATCACATCATTACAATTTCTTCACAAATATATCTGACAGACCATTGGCATACCATTTGTCAATGTAAAGTAATTCACAAATAACTCAGTGATTAAGAATTAATCAGTCTTCACAGGAAATCTCAAAAGAATACCAATATTAGTGATTAGGATATTAGGATATCTCACATTATACAGATGCCCATCTTTAGCATTTGATCCTCTTTTATCAGAAATCACTTCATGCTTTCATTTTCTCAAAGTCAGATCTGCCATTAACTAATCTGTTTGGGATGTAACTCGATGTTCTTGTTATTTGGGAATTTGGATTTGAAGATGGGGGGGAAAGTTGACATGAATTTTCAGTTATGTGAAGTTTACCTGTTTTTTTTAAAGGAAGAGCATCATTTGGAACACTGAACTCATGACAGCCTTTTCAAATAGCATCTGACTTAAGCTAAATGACTCAATCAGTTAACTGGGATGTTATGTGCTGAATGTTTGCTAAGTTGATTTTATGACCTAATGAAACAGGTGGGCAAGGACCAATAGCGGGTTGAGTTCAGAAGAGCAGTTTTTAGTTTGTATAAATCCCTGGGCTGTGAGAGCTGATGTGCCCTCTGGTCTTAGGCACGTTATCAAGCCAGATTTCATTCTATACTTTGACTTGTCTATTATTAACATCAGTTGGGATCATAAAGCCATCAGAGAGACTTTGGTTCCCTCTGACAATGATCACTGTCAATTTAATAGTACTCAAAATGCATTTTAAGACTAGTTTCAACTAAAACTGGAATACTATTATTGGAATAAGCGGTCAATTTTATTTGCAGAAGGGAATTCAAGTTTGGGGTTTTGTGTATGCTTCCTTGGTAACAAGCACTGCTGTGGCCACATCAATGATGAACGCAAGTTGTGAATTTCTGATTTCCACTTCTACTTTAGGTATTTCTTTAAATCTTCAACCTCTTTTCCTTGAATCTTACATGCACTCTCTGATTGAGTACAATCCTTGTTCCTCCTACTCGACAATATCAACTTTAGTTTCAATATCTACCATATACACATATGAAGATTTCAGACTCCTGAACTAACCTTTGGCCAACCATGACGCTGACCTTGTGCCTAGCTGCATTCTCGAGCTTTATCACCGGCAGGAGCATTCTTGTTTCCTCTATTTCTGAATGCCTTTTGAATTATTCTTATTCACTTTGTGGAATGTAAGTGCTGCTGGCTAGCATTTATTGCCCGTCCCTAGTTGCCCTGGAGAAGATGGTGGTGAGCTGCCTTTTTAAACCACTGCAGCCCATGTGCTGCAGGTAAATCAATGTCAATAGAGATAGAATTCCAGGATTTTGACCCAGTGATATTGAAAGAACAGCGATATATTTCCATGATGTGGAGGTGCCAGTATTGGACGAGGGTGGGCAAGATCAGAAATCAGATGACACCAGGTTATTGTCCAACAGGTTTATTTGAAATCACAAGCTTTCAGCGCTTTGCCAGGTGAAGTCAGATGATATACTTCCAAGTCAAGATGGTGAGTGGCTTGGAGGGGAACTTGCAGGTGGTGGTGTTCCCATGTATCTGCTGTACGGTCCTTCGAGATGAAAGTGATCATGGGTTTGAAAGGAGCTGTCTAAGGATCTTTGGTGAATTTCTGCAGTGCATATTGTAGATATTGTTGGCACTGCTGCTACTAAGAGGTAAAAGGAGTGGATGATTGTGGATGTAGTGCCAATCAGGCGGGCTACTTTGTCCTGGATGGTGTCAAGCTTCTTGAGTGTTGTTATTTCATCATATTCCAGATTTGTGCGTTGTAGATGGTGGACGGGCTTTGTGGAGCTCAAGAGGTTAGTTACTTGTCACAATATTATTGGCCTTTAATGTGCCCTTATAGCTACTGTAATTATATAGCAAGTCCACTTGAGTTTAGTTCAATGGTAACCCCCAGGACATTGACAATGGGGAATTCAATGATGGTAACATTACAAATATCAAACGGCAGTGGTTAGGTTAGGTGGTCAGTTATTGGAGATGGTATTGCCTCGTATTTGTGTGATGAATGTGTGATGAATTGTGTGGCATGATTGTTACCAACCTTTGCATAGGGATAACACTCTGAATGGAAATGAGGCTATTTAAATGGTGGGTGTCTGTATGACAATGCTTGCATCTAAATTTCCAACTCTGAGTCTCTGAACTTGGCTGTCATGGTGTGAAGCTCATTGAAATTCAGTGGAACTCCCCTACTAGCTCAGGAAAAGAACTCCCCTGCAATCTGCAACTATCACATTGTGCGATTTCCACGGCTGTAGCCTTATCGTTGGCCTCCTTCCAGACGAACTTACTGCCTTTGTTCAAAAGCTTGACCTGAATTTTATTGTTAATTAGGCCTCTGAACGAACATGCCTCTAAGTTTGATTTTAAGCTCATGCCAAACCAACAGTGACAAGCAACTGTCTATATTTGTGAATGTAATTTACAACAGTCCCACTGGCTATCTGCTTCCTTTCATTGAACACAGATCTCAGCATTATTTCATTCTGAGCCTTGCCCGAATACAAGTCTAGAATTTAATTCACTTCAGAATTGTCTATTGTATTCATGCCTTGCAGGCAACATTGATTAGAAGACACCTCAAAAACATTTGGCCCCGACATGTTCAGGAAAACATTTATTTTACCCTCAGCTCCTGTTTTGTTCAGTCAAATGTTTAACATTTGTTTGTAATTACTCAGTTTTTTTTCAGTCTTGACCATCAGTCCCCAAATACTCCTTCAGTGCCATTTTGCAATTATTTACCGTGCTGATTGATTGAATATCACGCGCACATGGGGCGCAATCTTTCAAAATTGTACAAATCCACAAAATAAGCTTTAGGTCATCCAAAATGTGCCACAATGTTCCTCAGTATTTAATTTCTCAAACAAAATGTAAAAAAAGTGATTTTGTCCTATCCTCGTTATCAGCTTTCTGTGGTGCATTGTACAAAGACTAATATGCTCAACTGCAGGCAGCTATTATTCAATTAACTTTATTTACACCTCTCCAATAGAGAGCACAGTAGGGAAATAGAACAAAATGCACAGATCTTGCAATGCAGCACAAGCTGAATGGTTTTTTTTTGTCTGAGCTTTGAGTTTATAAAGTTATGACTGAATTAATGCTGCCTTCTATTGTTTAAGGCAGATTTTGAAAATGGGGCAAAAGAGTGAAATCACTAACTTGATGACCACGAAAAATTAATTCAGATTTGTTGTACAAAGTAATGCTGTAAAATTTGATAGATTTTAACTTCTTCATATCTTCAAAAGAATAAAGCTAATATATCAGAATTTGGTAGAATTCAATAGATTTATTGGAATAACTTTACCAACTTTAGATGAAAGGAAAACAATCATTACATGCACTTATTTCACATTGGAAACATGCTGGATTCAAATAAGGGATTTTCTTGCAAGGCTCTTTAGTGAATTAGCTGTAGATTACTACTGAACCCATTGTTAGACGTTGCCAGAAGAGAACTTTTGATAAGCTCGATAGTAGAGATCAATGATTGTATCCTGAGGATTACAGATATATCTGTCAATAAGCTAACAATATGGCAAAAAACGTCATGTTTTCTACTATAAAGCCCAATGTCTGTACCTAACTCTGCAGATAATAAAAAAAATGCTTTGATTGTTGTAAACTATATTTGTTGAACAGGCACTATTTGAAATCCAAGGACTCAATGTTCCATCAAATTGCAGCAAACCAATCGACCAAATCAAAATTGACAAAGCTAAAATACAGAAGGACTGAGCCTATGGTTTCAGGGGAATTAAGTGGTCCCTTGATACATCTGTTCTAGCTGTTCTTTTCGACAGTACAGATCCTTGCCTCTCGACAAGAAGGAAGTCAAATCTCAGGATGTCACCAGTATTGTGAGCATGTCAATTCTTACACACATCATTCTGAAAAAGAAGCTATTACATGCACCTCACTGAAAACAAAAATCTTCCGTTATCTGATTGCAAATTTGAGATTTTTCCCAACTATATCTAGATAAAGGGAAAATCTTTTTATGTACAGGTCAATATCACAGCAACCAGAACACTCAAACAATAGCTTCAATACAATATGACATCAAAGCTCAATGATAATGTAGTGTACTGTGACATATTTAGCAATCTGTTCAACTGTATGAATGGTTTACTGAAAAAGGTGAACATTAAATTGTAGTAGAATATCTTTAGCTGCCTTCTCACATCATAGACAGATAGTAAAGTCTTTTGCTTATCAACAGCAACAACATGGTTGATGAGATCAACTTCAGTCACCCAGTTTTTTGATGAACAAAGAATAAAATAAAGGGTGATGTTCAAATGCAAGAGATTCAGGTCACTGGAAATGAACTCTAAAATTGTAATTGTGCAATGCACAGTTATATTTAGACTGAATGCACATGATAAAATCATGGCACCACACTGTAAACTGTATGGATTTGAGTGCAAAGTTTGTATTGCTGTATGGCCAGCATAGAGCTGGGTCTTTGAGCTCAGCCATAGAGTTGCAGTGGAGAATGTTATACGGGGGTAACATTCAAACGTTTGAGAAGAGAGGGAGAATTTTATCCAGATCACTGGAAAAAGCTAAATTTTCACTGAACAAGAAGGCAAGGTGTGGTATGAGGGATCGATCACCTTTCACTTTCCGGACTTGCTCTGATTTGCTCAAGTTTGAGGAAGATTAAGAGCAACCATTCCCTAGTAGGGATCAGTTGAAACCTTTATTTGGCTAATTTAATGGGAGATGTTGATGTAGTGGCAACATCACTGGACAAATAATCCAGAATACTAGTTTAATGATCCAGGGTTTGAATCCCACAATGGTCGATGGTGACATTTGAATTCGGTAAAAATCCAGCATGTCAGCTCAACGTGACCATGTAACTAATGTTAATTGTCATAAAAACCATTTGGTTTGTAAATGTCCTTTAGGGAAGGAAATCTGCCTTCTTTATGTGCTCAGACCCACAACAATCCGGTTGGTTCTTAATTTTCCTCGGGGCAAATAGAGATGGGCAATAAATGCTGGCCTATCTAGCAACACCCACATTCTGTGAACGAATAAAGGCCCTCTTCTGTGTCAGGAGACAATCTGGCAAAACCTGGAGGCATTGGTGCAGGTTTGGGAGAAGCACCCTGCGGCCTACAGTGGGCCCCAACCCCCAGTAGCAACGGCTACCTTTGCTGAAGTGACCCGAATCCTCAGCAACATCACCACCAACCTGCCCTCTCCCATCACTGCAGGGATCTAACTGATTCCAATGAAGCCGATACATTTTGTTGGTCATGGCCAGCTGCAGCTAAAACAGTCAACCCCACTCCTGGCTGTGCTGCTAGGAATGAGGAGGTAGGTGTCATTGAATACCTGTGAGGCTGGGTTTACAGCGGCCTATGATATTTCAGTAGATCTGTGAGGAACACTTCTTCGACTTCTGGTTCAGAAAGAAAAGTCAATTATTAAACATTTCCCGTGCATTTCCTGACCAGAGCAGCAGTACTCCTTGGAAGAGTATACACAGTATTTACAATTGCATTAACTACATTATGAAGATGCTAATGGGAAAGACACCTATCGCTTGGTTCAGGCAATTGGTGAGTTGTCCAATCGAAGAAAACACTCTGCGGTAAGGAATTCCACAGAGTCACCACCCTCTGAGAGCACAAATTCTTGTTCTTTTCTATCCTAAACAGAGAGATTATGCCCTCTGGTCCTAGACTCTCCTACAAGGGTAAACAATTTCTCTGCAATAAATCTTATCAAGTTACCTAAGAATCCTATATATTTCAATTAAGTCACCTCATTCTTCAACATTCCAATGAGTACAGACTCAAACTATTCAATCTCTCCTCATAAAACAGTCTCTTCGTACCTAGGATCAAGCTAGTAAACCTCCTCTGAACCACCTTCAATGCCATTATATCTTTCCTTTGATAAGTGGACCAAAACCGTTTACAGTATCTCAGGCGTAGTATAATGAGTGCAAGACGTATCCATTTTTATCCTCCACTCACTTTGAAATAAAGGCAAACAATCTACTTGCTTTCTTTATTACCTGGTAAACTTAATGTTTGTGTTTTTGTGATTTATGTACAATGACTCCCAAATCCCTCTGTGCTGCAGCTTTCTCAAGTCATTATCCATTTAAATAATACTCTATTTTTCCTGCCTAAGTTCAGAACACTGCATTTTCTCACATTGTATTCCATTGGACATTTTGCCCATTTACTTAGTCTGTGTATATTCCTCTGCAGATTCTTTGTGTCATCCTCACCACTTGCTTTCCCACTTATTTTTGCGTCATCCACAAACTAGGTGACAGCATATTCACTTCCCTCATCCCAGTCATCAATATATGCTGTAAATAATTATGGCCCTCGTACCGATCCCTGTGATGCTTGATATGTTACAGATCACAATCCTAAAAATACCCCTCTTTATTCCAATTCTCCGTCTTCTATGAGTTAGCCAATCTTCTGTCCGTGCAAAGATTCAACCCTTAGCCCCACAGACTCTTATCTGATCAAGTAGCCTTACATGAGGTACTTTATCTAGCACCTTCTGAAAACCTGAATATGTTGCAATCACCTCTTGCCTTTTATCTAACCTGCTTTTTATGTTATCGTAGAAATCTGATATGTTTTTCAAGCATGATTTTCACTTGTGAAGCCATGCAGGCTCTGCATGATTATATTTTTTATTTCTAAGTGCTCTGCTATTACATCTTTCAAAATAGTCTTCAACATTTTTCTGATAATAAATGTTAAGCTAACTGGCCCATTGTTACTTGTTTTCTGCGAAGGAGAAAACAGAGTTAACGTTTCGGGTCCGGTGGCCTTTCCTCAAAAGGACCCTTCCCCAGCAACTTTGTCTTTGTTCCTGATTTACAGCATCCACAGTTCTTTCGGTTGTTACTTGTTTTCTGTCCCCTTTATTTTTTGAATAAAGTTATGACATTGACAGTTTGCCAGTGCTCCTGCACTTTTCCAGAATCTAAGGATTCTTGGAAGATTACTACCAATACCTCCACTATGTCAACAGCGACATCCTTTAATATTCTTTGGTGCAATCCATCAGGTCCAGGGGACCTTCTGTCTTTAGCCCTACTGTGTCCCCTAATAATTTTTCTTTAGCATTAGTTATTTAATTCATTCCCTCATCCTCCCTTATCCTTTGATTATTTTTTATTCTTGGTATGTTTCTCGTCTTCTACCATGAAGACTGATGCAAAGTATTTATTCAAATTCTCTGGCATTTCCTGGTTCCCGAAAATTATTTCCCCAGCCTCACTCTAAACAGCCTGCCACTTTGGCTTTTCTCTTTCTTTCTTTACATTAAAAAAAAGTTCCTGCAGTCTGTCTTGGACTTACTCAGAAGATTGTCTTCAAAGTTTAATTTCTCCCTCTATTTTGTATTGGTCAACTTTAACCATGGATCTCTGCAAATGTCACAGAGGGCTAATCACTGTGGTTGGAGAGTACGATGACATTGGGTCATATTTTTCAAAGGACGTTCAGTTCCATTAACATCAGTTTTGCTAGTGAAAAACAACTCTAGAGTTTGGATAGTACCTCAGAAATTTTTTTCTGATCTATATCGAAGCCCCAGTGAATACATTATTGATTTTCAATCAGTGAAATTCCAGTAATTATGTAAAATTGCTCGCGACTCACATATCAACTGTTTGGCTGTCATTGTTGACAATAACATCTATTATTGGCAAGAAAAAAGCTGAAACTCAACTAATACATAAACATTTTTACAAATATGCATGATAAAATACTACCATTTCAATGAAATATCAATCTAATTTTTATAAAAGACTGGAGCTTAGATCTTCACTCTATCTAATCCTTCACTCTTTATATTTTTTCTGGAAGAATTCTTCATTATACACAGCTCTGTTTATCCCTTATCCTGAATCCTTCGTGGGGCCATGTTACCAATGCAATTCCATGGATCACTTAGTCATCTATCTTGATACTTACATGATCAAGTATCTGTATGCCTCAAAGTTTTTTTCATCTGTACATCTTTTGCTTGCTATGATCTTCCTGTACTGCTCGTAAAACAAAACTTTTCACTGTATTTCAGTACATGGGACAATAAAATCAATCAATCTAAAGGGCTAGCCAGAATATTCAGGCTGAATTTTACTGGCTGACCTGAGAAGGAAGGTGCAGGGGCCTGTGAAATCTTGAGACCCTGGGTTGAATTGGCTACCTGAAATGGTCTTGCCATCAGGGCATTTTATTGATGGTAGGTCTAAAACCACACAGGTTGCCTACTGGGTGGTCAATTTACACAATTAAAGCCACTGTTAAGGGTCATTTTATATTGACACCAGTATTTTACCAATGATGAAGCAAGATCCTATTGCATGGGGACAGTACCAGGCAGATGGAGGTTGCCCAGCAGGGAATGCCTAATAGACCAAACAAGGGCAGGGGAGGTAGCCCTCAGGGCCACAATGACCTTCCTGGTGGAGTTCCCCTTCTAATCCTTAGGCCTGTGATTATTTTTTCATGAAGGGTATCAGTTGAAAGTCTCCTGCATACCTCAGCAGTGACCACCTCTCCTGTTTGTAGTGCTCAGCCTACAGGACTATTGGCCCTGTGATTTGATCAGCAGCATTGAGAACCCATCTGTCATGCTAAATTGGGCCACAGCCCACAGGTGACCATTTAGGAAGCTGCTTTGGTAAAATTGCCAAATGGATCCCACTGCTGGTCAGTGTGGTCTTGAGACTTATGTTTCACCCAGATATCAGGGCCCCCATTCACCCTGAAAAATTCAGACCTTCATGTTTCAGCTATGTTTCAGCAATGGATTAGGTCGCCAAAGTACTGTGGGGTCATTTCTAGGGTCATTTGAAAAAAGAAATTAAAATGTAGAGATGCAGCCAAAATTGGCTGTGGTTGTAAATTAAGTGACTGTCTGAAGAGACAGCCCAATGGAATGTAATACCTAAAGTGTTAAAGAAACTTCAAACTGGATTATAATCTCTTGTGACTACAATGGTAACAAGGGGCTGATGGCCCCTGCTCAACAGCAAGCCACCCACTCCAGATAATGTCCCAAATTGCAGAAACATTTTGTGTTATCCCCTTCCTAAAATACACAAGAATGTGGATAAAAATGCTAGCTTCATCTCTATTGGAGGGTGCTAGAAGGATTAAACATTCTTGTGTATCAGTTTGGGTTCTAGTGAAAGTCAGAGTCAAAGAACTATCTCCCTAGCCACCACTGTGTGAAGACGCACTGTCACTCAAAGAGCTACCAGGCAGTTAAAAAAGGAAATCAGATAACAAAAGGATTCTCTGTCACCCTGAATGCAGGAATTCAATCATGTGAAAGGAATCAGAACTACAGAATCTCAACGAATCTGTAAAACTAAAGATTGTGAAACCAACTACTTAACTACCATTGTCAATGCTACCAGTAATGTCCACTGCAAGTCCTGCAGCTTTGAACTATTTGATCTTCATAAACAATTCACAGCCTGATTTGTGTATTTGTTTACATTTTTTTGCACTCACCTCTTATTTTTAATGCGCATGTGTTCCATGAGTACATTTCCTCATGTGTAGTAATTAATAAACTCACTCTTTTGTTTATTCAAGAAAGCATCATTAAATTGATATTTTTTCAAACATAAGAAACAGGCCTTGGAGGAAGGTATTCACAAGCAAGGGAATGGCACAGTGGCTTGGTGGTTAGCACTATTGCCTCACAGCACCAGGAACCCAGGTTCAATTCCACCCTCGGTAACTGTCTGTGTGGAGTTAGCACATTCTCCCTGTGTCTGCATGGGCTTCTGTCGGGTGCTCCGGGTTCCTCCCACAGTCCAAAGATGTGCAAGTTAGGTGGATTGGCTATGATAAATTGTCCATAATGTTCAGCGATGCCTAGGTTAGGTGCATTAACCATGGGAAATGTAGGGTTACAGGGAAAGGGTAGGGGGTTGGGTCTAGATGGGATGTTCTTCAGAGGGTCAGTGTGGACTTGTTGGTCTAAATGGCCTGTATCCACGTTGTAGGGATTCTATGGATCCATTTTAAGTTAGCCTTGGTGCAACCAACCGAGAGGGAGATGAATAAAGATAGGAAGCCAGTTCTTCTCTCTGGAGCTTAACAAGTATCCTGTCTGGGGCACCTTGCAAAGGGTCTGGTATCAAAGCTGTCACCATGCGATTGGGCAGCATCATAACAGTGAATTTGAGCGACAGGTCTTAATCTAATTTTTTCTGGTCGGCAGAAGGGCAAACATTATGTCTTTTTCCATAACCAAAGTTTCTTTTTGTTATTATCCCAGTGAAACATTTTTTTAACCTTCTCTCTGGAATTGAAAAACTACTAAACGAACTCAAAAATGAACAGAATATTCTACCTGCTGCCTAATCAATGATTTAAATAATTACTACCAGTGATCACACTTCTACTATTTAATGGTTCATTTATAAGATTGTGCAAATAATTTCGTGGATAAACAGGTCATGACAAATAATCTGTAAAAACATAACGTTATAATTTCCCAACAAGAAGAAAAAAGGTCATTTATCATATAAAAATAAATGTCTTTTAAAATTATTGTCATTTTTCAATGGAAATGGCTGAACAAAGATATTACCAATAGAACTAATTTGTAAAACAGCATCCAATGCCTTCAAGCTTTTTACCTTAGGTTACACAATATGCATTATCTCTTTGGTTCTAGTCAATTATCAATTCCCACAGCTACAGAAATGAATTATATGAACAATATCAGATTGTGAATCAATGACATTTATTTTACAAAGTTGCTCATTGACATTAAGTTATTGAAGTTAATTGCACTTCGTTATACAGTTTCAGATGTAGCAAAAGAATCAGTGTGCATCATCAATATGACTATAATTTCAGTTGCAAATGAAATAAAGTGCTGTCACCATATACAAAAGACTAATCTCATTGCACTTGTCAACAATATTCTCACTACCACTATCTCAATGGCTCTGCTAAGTGAACAAAGCATCACAATTGTAGGTAAGAATAATATATGATTACCCTAATCAGTAGGTAGCTGAATTAAATTAAATCTTTTTAAAATATCCTTTCTAATGTTGGAGCTCCTATTCCACAGCACTTATTTTTTCAGGTATGAATGAAAAGCAATGTTTGTTCTGGAAAATCCTTAAAGAAAAGCATTAGTCACTTTCAAATCGCTCCAGGGTTAGTACAGAAGAATCATAACTTCCAGGTGTATGACATTGATAAGGGACATCATCATCTCCAACTAATCAAATTTCAAAGTCATGCATCTCAAAGAACAGATAAGTGAATTTTCATTCTCAGAGATGATGGTTGGTTTATAATTTGTATGACTGAACAAATAGAAATTGAGCTTAATTTTGCTTCAATATGAGCATATGTGAAAAAAAGAAATGAGAAGCTCTATATGTTGTATTACATAAGTAGTTCACGAATACAGCGGGATGTTATGTCTCATACAATTTCATGCACAGCAAACACCCACTAAATGTTTGGGTTGAGTTCAATTTGAGCTGGTGGATTATGACTGCATCAACACTTGCATTTTTTTTAGTATCTTTAACTGAGCAAAAAATCCAAAGACATTGTACAAAAATGTAATCATTGTTACCTGGATACACATTACACAATATAACAGGTTGATGTATCTCTTTGGGTTTTATTAACATTATTTTGTGCAAGATTATTTAGATTTCAGTGGCCTCTGGAGAATGGATCTTTGTCCTCTGTGTCCCAGAGAGTGTTTTTCACTTCATTAAGTATCAATGTCAATTAATCAACTGCCCTGGAATTGTGTCAGTTCCAGTTTTATTGAGCGACCTATCCAAATTTTCCACTTTGCTGGTCTTTTCCTACTGACTTGTTAATTCTTGCTTTTAAAGTGTATATCCGTTTCGAAAGGTCTGGCTGATCTGCTGCTACTCTTTAAATTTTGCAATCTAGTACACCATGGCTTGCTTCGAAATAAAAAATATACTCCATTCTGGTTCCTTTGCCACTTATGTCAAATTTCTGTCATCTAGTGACTGACTCTGCTGCCAGTGTAAGAAGATTATCTTCATTTACTCTTTCAAAATCACTCATGATCCTTAACACCACTTGTGGTCTAAAGAAGGAATCTGACTTTGCTACATGCTCTCGTAGAATCATCTAGGACTTAACTATCTCCTTAGATAAATGGAAAAATAAAAAAATGTCTTTTTAAATAATTTTTTAAAATCATGCTCAATGCATGAATTGGCTGCATTCATGTGAATTAAAACCTAAAGTAACGTAGGGCTGGTGTTTTGTACTTTTGGTGCTGATTCACGTTGAAAAGGTACAGAATTCCATTCATATACTTCTAAGCTCTCTGATAAACAAAAAATGTTAGAATGCTACAAGCATGTATTTCAGGACAAAATAAAATTTCAGTGAGCAATATAGCAACACAAGACTTAACTTTCCTGATACTTTCATTAGTTTTGTTGCAAAGTAACTTGCAAAATTCTCACAGTTCCTTCTCAGAGTCCTTTATGTATGTTTTAACGTGGGTGCTACCTTGAGACCGACTGAATTTATTTTCTCAAAAATGACCTGGAAATAAAACTAATCTGAGTGAGCTGAAGAATGAAGGACTGTGACTCAAGTATTATTTCTCTCAGCAATTTCTCCATCTCAGAACAAGGCATCCTTCCCTTCCTGAACAAGTTTCTTTGAAGAAGGAACAACTCTCTCAATAATCAAGTAAAGAAACCTTTAAAGAAAAGGTAGTTTCTAGACAGATAGAATATTAACCATAAGTGTCTAGCTTTTTGAAAGCAAATCAATCAGGTGACCTGTCTTTGAAAGAAGAAGCAGATTATTTTAGTGTTTAGGTCCCTGGGAACATTCTTAGAAACCTTGTCTGGAGCCCTTCCAATGCCAGCACATCCTTCCCTAGAAATGGAGCCCAAATTTGCTCACAATTTTCCAAATGTGGTATGACTATTTACAGCATCAGCAGTTTATCCCTGCTCTTGTAGCCATCTTGAAATGAATGCTAACATTACCTGACTAACTGCCAAATGAATCTGCATCTTAACCTTGAGAGAATCCTGAACAAGAACTCGCTAGTTCCTTTGTGTTTCAGTTTTCCGAACTCTTTCCCCGTTTAGAAAATATTCTTCCTATCAAAATGTATAACTTCAGACTTTCTCACATTGTATTTCATCTGTCTCTTCTTTGCCCAGTCTCCTAGCCTGTCCAAGTGCTTCTGTAACCTCCCTGCTCCTCAAAACTACCTGCCCCTCCAAATAACTGAGTGTCATCCACAAAATTAGAAACAATGCTTTCAGTTCCTTCATCCAGATCGTTAAAAAATAATGTAAATAGTTGTGGTCCCAACAGATAAATAAGATCTGAGCTATCAACAAAGTGACAAAGGGCAAAACATGATCAGAGAGTGGAATGCATGGCTCAATGATTAATGCACGAGAAATGAGTTTTGATGCATGCGGCAACAGGACCACTACTGGGAAAGAGAAAAAACACTGTAAGGAGGTCTTCATTTGAATAGTGCTGGGACTAGTATCTTGGTAAGATAGAGAACTAGGCTGTAGAGTGGGATGAAAATAAATAGTGAGCTGGTGGAAGATCCACATGAGGAAAGATTTGGAAGGAAATGGCAATTAGAATATTTAGTAATCAGACATTTGAATAACTCAGTAATCTAGGGCAATGTTGATGATTCATCAGTAATGTTCGGTAATATTATCCTGAAGAGTAGATTTGTCTTTGGGTTTTGGATTCGTTCTTCTTGAAAGCAGATTATTCTGCAAGTCAAACAATTATGGCTGTAGCTAGACAAGCAACAGGAAGCTTAGCCGTGCTTTGTGTTTGTAATGTTGTGCGTTGAGCTTTTTAAACTCTAGCAGTGAACTTGCACACATTTCAATCTGGCAATCTGTTTCATAGGATCTCAGGACTTAGACCTGGTTTAGACTGGTTTGTGTCTCTGTAGGGAGAGACTCTATGTTCTGCAAAATGGAATAAAACCAGGTTATAGTCCAACCTGACACCGAAGATGAAGCGAGACTCCAAAAGCTTGCGTCTTCAAATAAACCTGTTAGGTTACAACAAGGTGCAGGGCTGGATGAACACAGCAGGCCAAGCAGCATCATCATAGGAGCAGAGAGGCTCCTATGATGCTCACTTCAGATCACTAACTAGTGATCTTTTTTGGCAATGTCACATTTACAGGTATTGGGCTTAGCTGTGATGTATCTTTTTATTGGCAGTGCTGCTGAC
>NC_063333.1:57025770-57068698 GCF_021869965.1 Rhincodon typus | reverse complement strand
TTCTCTGTTAGGTTACAACCTGGTTTCGTGTGATTTTGACCTTCTCCACCCCAGTTCAATACCTGCACCTCCACATAAAGCCTGCAGAATGGAAAGCATGAATTATAAGATTTGTCAGCATCTTGTGTTCGAGGCTCTTGAAGATGGTGAGATACTTCTGTACTTGTTCAATTCTTGACACATCAAAATAAACCTGAATCACTCAAATGCAACAGAATATTAACTGTCATGTGCCTGCTACCCTTTAACACGAACAAATATTCATCGGCTACTTTATCAAATATATTGCCGACTGATTTATCATTTCAACATTTGTAAAGAAAAAGTGCACACATACTCTGGTGTTCACAAAAATACCTAAAACATGACAGAAATGATTAAATTCATTTATGTTTCTATTCAAATGCAGCAATTACAGTCATGTTTTAGATTCATTAGATCCAAATTTGGTCTTATGGTTCAAGTCAGTTCTCATTTGGTTAACTTGTTTTAATATATGATTGCATCTTCTTTGTTACGAACATTATTCTGTCCTCTAATACATGCTCGGCTGCATATTTATTCACAGGTCAAAGTCAAATCACTCCAGGGCTAACACAAGTAACAGGGAAGGGAAATTGCATGCAGTGATATTTAAGGGAGTACTAAAAATTAAAGGGAGTATCACAATGCGGGAAGAAAAATGAAGTAAACTTTCAAAGAGCTTTTATACGGGCTCAATACATGGCAGTTTTCATCAAGGTCAAAAGGATTGGAGATTGAAATGAAGTAAACGACAGTGTAAACTAGGAGCAGTACAGTCTAGCACTGTTTCTCCTCTAAATTATCAATGGCCGTTGAAGTTGACCTGATACTACATAAACAATTTGTAAGGGAGATTGTGTCTGTGCTCCTCCACAGTTCTAACAATGTAGGCCAACATTGCAACAGTTTCAAAAGGAAATGCGCTAGGCTTCAAACTACACCTGACCATGACCGTCCCTCCATATTGTCCTGATAGCAAATGCCAAACGTCCATGTCCACACCTATATCTCTGTTGACTCAACCTATGAGAAGGCAAGCCCAGTGAAGTAGTTGACGCTACTTTAGTAAACGTTTTTGAAGATAAGGTAGATAATTTTTTGAACAATAATGGAATTAAGGGATACGTGGGTAAGTGGATCTGAGTCCACGAAAAGATTAGTCATGATCTTATTGAATGGCGGAGCAGGCTTGAAGGGCTGGATGGCCTACTCCTGCTCCTAGTTCTTATGTTCTTATGTTCCAAAGCATTCCAAGGTGGGTTTGCCAAGAATTGTAGAAATAGTTAGTGGCATTTTGCTGCAGCCAAACAGTGACACTAACTCTTTATCTTCTTGGCATGTCATCTCTCATTGAAAACTTGATATTCAGCTAATCCACAAGATAGGAAATATAGGGAAGAGATAGTAATTTCTGCCGATACTGGAGTCAGAGATAACACAGTGTGGAGCTGGGGGAATACAGCATGCCAGGCAGCATCAGAGGAGAAGAAAGTTGACATTTTGGGTCAGGACCCTTCTTCAGAAAGGATGCCGACTCAAAACGTCAACTTTCTTGCTCCTCTAATGCTGCCTGGCCTGCTGTATTCCTCCAGCTCCACAGAATGTTATCTCTGACGCCAACATCTGCTGTTCTTGCTATCTCCAAGTGACTTATAACCCCACTGCGAAACCTCTTCCAAAGATGCTCACCTTGAAGAAGTTGTGCTCATCCCTCCAGAAAGACCTCAGTGGATCCCTCTCCCACTGCAACCCTCTGGTAATCTTTTCGGCCCTGAAACTCTTCGACCACATACTCAAGCAAACTAAACATAGGGAAGAATTTTCCCAGCCTCCGAACAACATGCACAAAAACTTTGGGAAAATCGGGTGAGATGTCCATCAAGGGCTTTCTCATCGTCGAGATCAAAAAGCCCCATTTTCCAACCAAGACTTGGACAGCAAAATGACGTTCTCATCAATGAGTGGTGAGAGGCCTATCTGCAAAAGTCATTACTCATTATCACACTTATTACTACTTAATCTTGCCACATTAATATGCAGTTTACCATGCTCTCATGCACTGGATAGAAACTAGGTGCCGAGAAATCTCACTGTAAAAGTCAGAGCAGTTACCTGAAAACTCCAGCTCAATGCTTGCCCCTCTGTCTTGTACACAAGGGCAGTGACTGCACACAATCTTCATCCATGGACACATACAGCCTCACTGCACCTATCTCTGATCCACTTACAATATAATTCTGCACTTCAGCACTGCACGTTAGAAAACTCTCATTGCAGTGCTTCTGCAAGAACTTTTTTCAACCTTATCTCAGCAGCAAAGAACTAAAAGAAAAACTGAAAGGAAGAGAAAGGAATCAACTCATTGAATCCTGTGGTTCCGACTGGTGTTATCCATTTATGTTTTGTTGATCTAGTGTTTTTCTTTTTCCACTCTTAATATTCCTGTCTTATCCGTCTTGGAGTATGTTCTTGTGAATGGAAGTAATTTAATACAGGACAGACTTAATTTATAGAGTTATAATTTAGTAATTGATATTTCCTAATTGCTTGAAGGCAATTTGTTCTTAGTAAACAGTGACTCTCTCGCTAAGTACAGAAATCTGAAGGTGTTTTCTTTTAATCTTGAGTTTGTCAGACAGATAAATTGGAGACTTTGGAGAGTTTGGCCAAATCTTTTCACATTTGTGTGGACTCCGGGAATAGCTGGGAATAATTTCTGGTGAGTCATGACAAAACCAAATAACTTAAGATATAATGACATGTTAGCAGATGTTATAAGGAGGAAATAACACTTCAGAAATTATGCTGTGAAATAATAGCCTGAAAAACACAATAGAGCTAGTTTTGCCTTTTGATGACCAAAATGTCTTCAGATGTACATTTCCATTGAGGTCCAAGATTTATTAACGTATCTGAAAATATGAGAGAAGTGAATTTTTAGGTAAATCTATTCAAATGTCAGTGTGATGTTGCACAATCTCACAATCCAAATACCTCTATGTGATAAACAACAGCAACTATATTCTCAAACCACACCACTCAACATGGATCATCAGCTGTGCACTCTGTGCTTCCCTTCCACAGAACATCAGCTGGCTGCAGGTAACTGAAGGAATACTCGACATCGCTGCTGACTATCAACACCAAGAGAAGGTCCAACTGTGCTTGTCACAGGATAACTAGCACGCTAATAGTATCACGTGCAATGAGATTTGACACTGAAATTACAACAAATGCAGAACACCGACAGATATTAAAAGGTACTGTTATGACAGGTGGTGATGTGGTGGGAGTGTCACTGGACTAATTGTTCAGAATCCGAGGCTAAAGGGTTGGCATTCCATCCTGACAAATTCAACAATGCCTGGAATTAAATGGTAGTCTAAAGGCGACCACGTAACCATTGCCTATTGTCATAAAACACATCTGGTTTCACCAATGTCCTTTAGGGAAGGAAATCTGTCATGCTTACTGGTCTGGTCTCCAAGTGACTCCAGAACAACAGTAATTACAGGAAAGATGTGGAAGCGTTGGAAAAGGTGCAGAGGAGATTTACCAGGATGTTGCTTGGAATGGAGGGAAGGTCTTACGAGGAAAGTTTGAGAGAGCTAGGGCTTTTCTCTTTAGAACGACGAAGGATGAGAGGTGACTTGATAGAGGTGTACAAAATGATCAGAGGTATAGATAGAGTAGACAGCCAGAGATTTTTTTCCGAGGGTGGAGGTAGCTATTATGAGGGGGCATAGTTTTAAAGTGAGTGGAGGTAGATATAGGGGAGACATCAGTAGTAGGTTCTTTACTCAGAGAGTGGTAGGGGCGTGGAATGCATTGCCGGAGAGGGTAGTGGAGTCGGCCTCATTAGGGGCATTTAAGCGGCTACAAGATAGGCATATGGATGATAGTATAAGGTAGGGATGGAGGTTAGGTAGACTTAGGTTTAGGGTAAAAGTTCGGCACAACATCATGGGTCGGAGGGCCTGTCCTGTGCTGTACTGTTCTATGTTCTATGTTCTAATGTGGTTGGTTCTTAACTGCCCTCTGAAAGGCTCTAACAAGTCACTCAGTTGTATCAAAACAGCTACAAAGTCTTAAGAAAGGAACTGAACCAGTGGCACCACTGGACATCAACCGAGGCACCAGAAAAAACAATGACAAACCCAGCCATGCTGACCATGCAAAGTCCTTCTTAATAACATCAGCAGATTGTGCCAAAATTGGAAGAATCCTCTCACAGACTAGTTCAGTAAAAACCTGACACAGTCATGCATATGGTCAATGTCCCAGGAACCACAGTCACCTCCCTAGGTGTGTCCTGTCCCACCAACAGGACAAACTCACTAGAGGTGGCAACACAGTGGTATATAGCTGGGAGAAATTTCACCTGGGAATTCTCAACAATGACTCTGGACTCCACATAATCTGATAGTATCAGGTTAAACATGGGCAAAGAAACCGCATACTAGTTTCCACCTCTGGCCCCTTTTGGCTAATGAATCTCCTCCATTCTGAACACCACTAAGAGGAAACATTGATAGCAAAAGAACAGAATATACTCTGCATGGAAGACATGAACATCATCATGGAAAGTACAACGGGATCTTGATCAACTGGGCCAGAGGAATGGCAGATGGAGTTTAATTTAGATAAATGTGATGCATTGCATTTTGGTAAAACATACCAGGGCAGGACTTACACAGTTAATGATAGGGCCCTGGAGAGTGTTGTTGAATAGAGAGACCCGAGGGGATACATAATTCCTTGAAAGTGGTGTCACAGATAGATAAGGTGGTGAAGACGGCTTTTGGTGGTACAGCTGCCTTCATCGGCCAGAGTATTGAGTACAGGAGGGGGCTGGGGTAGGAAGTAAACGATAGGATAGAGCCCGAGGTGAGGGATGAGCAGGTGGATAGACAAAGGAGATGATAACGATCTGGATAGGAGGGTGAATAGCTGTTAACGGGGACTGGATCAGAAATTGGCTATCTGTAAGAAGACAGAGGGTGGTGGTTGATGGCAACTGTTCATCCTGGAGTTCAGTTACTAGTGGTGTACCTCAAGGATCTGTTTTGGGGCCACTGCTGTTTGTCATTTTTATAAATGACCTGGATGAGGGCGTAGAAGGATGGGTTAGTAAATTTGCGGATGACACCAAAGTCGGTGGAGTTGTGGATAGTGTGGAAGGATGTTGCAGGTTACAGAGGGACATAGATAAGCTGCAGAGCTGGACTGAGAGGTGGCAAATGGAGTTTAATGCGGAAAAGTGTGAGATGATTCACTTTGGAAGGAGTAACAGGAATACAGAGTACTGGGCTAATGGTAAGATTCTTGGTAGTGCGGATGAGCAGAGAGATCTCGGTGTCCATGTGCATAGATCACTGAAAGTTGCCACCCAGGTTGATAGCGTTGTTAAGAAGGCGTATGGTATGTTAGGTTTTATTGGTAGAGGGATTGAGTTTCGGAGCCATGAGGTCATGTTGCAGCTGTACAAAACTCTGGTGTGGCCGCACTTGGAGTATTGCGTACAGTTCTGGTCACCGCATTATAGGAAGGATGTGGAAGCATTGGAAAGGGTGCAGAGGAGATTTACCAGGATGTTGCCTGGTATGGAGGGAAGGTCTTATGAGGAAAGGCTGAGGGACTTGAGGCTGTTTTCGTTACAGAGAAGAAGGTTAACAGGTGACTTAATAGAGACATACAAGATGATCAGAGGATTAGATAGGGTGGACAGTGGGAGCCTTTTTCCTCGGATGGTGATGGCTAGCACGAGGGGACATAGCTTTAAATTGAGGGGCGATAGATATAGGACAGATGTCAGAGGTAGGTTCTTTACTCAGAGAGTAGTAAGGGTGTGGAATGCCCTGCCTGCAAAAGTAGTAGATTCGCCAACTTTAAGGGCATTTAAATGGTCATTGGATAAACATATGAATGATAATGGAATAGTTTAGGTTAGATGGGCTTCAGATTGGTTTCACAGGTCGGCGCAACATCAAGGGCCGAAGGGCCTGTACTGCACTGTAATGTTCTATGTTCTATGTTAGTGACTGCAATAGGTAGTGTGTAATGGCAGGCTATGTGATAACAAGGCCTGGTGTGTGGGATAGGGTGCTGGAACATGGGAGAATTTAGGCCCTAAAATTATTGAACTCGATATTGAGTGCAGAGGACTGCAGGGTCACCAAGCTGAAAATGAGTTGTTCTTCCAGCTTGCATTGAGCTTCGCTGGAACACTGCAGCAAGCCAGACGAGAGAGGGAAGCAGTACCGATGATATCATCGATATATCGGAGGAAGAATTGTGGGTGTGGGCCAGAATAGAGCTGAAACAATGAATGTTCCACATACCCCACAAAGAGACAGGCATAAGTGGGGCCCAAGCGGGTACCCGTGCCCACCTCTCTGAGCTGAAGTAAATGAGAAGAGTTAAAAGAGAAGTTGTTGAGGTTAAGGACGAGCTCAGCCAAGCAGAGGAGGGTGGTGGTGGGTGGGGACAGTTCAGGTCTTTGCTCTAGGAAGAAGCGGAGAGCCCTAAGACTCTCCTGGTGGGGAATGGGCGTGTGAAGGGATTGCATGTCCATGGTAAAGAGGAGGTGGCTGGAACCAATTTTTTTTTCCCAAGGTTCTGTTGCCTTCTTTGATTCGTTGCTTTTCAGACGTGAGGAAACAAAATTTGAAATGGTTAACTCCCACACTTTTTGGAAATTATAAATAAAATACTATTTTGAATGGAAATGCCTTTTGTGTATTTCCTCTTCATTTTCCACAGAAACTATATTATGAAATATTAATTAATTGTGTGGTTTGACAGCAAATTCACCTACAGAATAAATTTTGTGCAAAAAAAAAACACAGCTAAGATCTTTTCCTCAAGTTAGGGGACTCCGAAACTAGACAGCATAGCTTAAGGTGGCAGGGGAAATATTTAAAAGGGACCTGAGGAGCAACTTTTCAGACAGAAGGTGGTGTCATACATGGATGAGCTGCAGAAGAAGTGGTAGAGCTAGGTACAATTACAACACTTGAAAGACATTTGGATAGGTACACAAATTGGAAAGCGTACGAAGGAAATGGGCCAAATGCAGCAAATGGGATTAGTTCATTCAGGAAACATTGTCGGCATGGACATGTTGGGCTGAAGGGCCTGTTTCCATGCTGTATGACTTCTGGCTCTATGTCCACATGAACAACATTCATTGACTTACCCCAGTCCACCACCTTTGTCACCTCTTCAAAAAGTGCTGTGAGGTTTGTCAGACATGACCTACTCTTCATCTGACCACCATGTCCTCCTATCCCACCATCCTGACTTGGAATTATATTTCCCTTTCATGCTTAGAAAATGCCCTTTAACATTGAAGCTGGATTGAAACTTTCATGAGGAATATCAAAATTCCAGTGTATTTTCTGTGAAGTCTATGCAGAACAGTTTTAGTACTTGCTGTATTTTCTCATTGATAATTTATGAATAAAGTATATTTTTGAAATAAAAAGAAATCATTCCTTCACTGTCACCAGGCCAAAATCCTGGAGCTCCCTTCCTAATATCTCTGTGGGCGTCCTTACGTCCCAAAGACTTTACAGCAGTTTGAGAAGGCTGATCGTTACCATGTTCTCCAGGGCAATTTGAGATGGGCAATGGATGCCACCCTAGCCAGTGATAGGTCAAGATAGGTCAAGTGAGTGGGCAAAGATCTGGCAAATGCAGTACAACGTTGAAAAGTGTGAAATTGTTCATTTTGGCAGAAAAACTGAAAAAAAGAAACTTATCACCTAAATGTGAGAAGTTGCAGAGCTCTGAGGTGCAGAGAAATCTGAGTGTCTTAGTTCATGAATCACCGAAAGCTATGTTGCAGGTGCAGCAAGTAATCAAGAAATCTGATAGAATGTTATCATTCATTATGAGAGGGATTGAATTCAAGAGTATGGAGGTTCTGCTTCAGTTATACATGGAATTGTGACTGTATTTGGTGGACTGTGTATAAGACTAGTCACCACACTTATAGAAGGATGTTAATACATTGGAAGCAGTTCAGAGAAGGTTTACTTAGCTAATGCCTGGAATGACTGGATTACCTCATAAGGAAAAGCTAGACAGGGTAGGCCAGTATCCTTTTGAGTTTAGTTAGAGTCAGAGGTGACTTAATTGAAACAGATAAGATACTGAAGGGACTTGACCAGGTGAATGGTACTGGCATGTTTCCTCTTGTGGGAGAATCTAGAACCGAGGTCATAGTTTAAAAATAAGGGAGTGGTCATTTAAAACAGAGATGATGAAATATTTTTCTCAAAGGGTTGTGGGTCTTTGGAATGCCCTTCCTCCAAAAACAGTTGGTGCAGAATCTTTAAATATTTTTAAGCAAAGTTAGATAGATTCTTGATTAGCAAGGGGGTGAAAGATTATCAGGGTTGCACAACAATGTAGAGTTGAGGTTAAAATCAAATCAACCACAATCTTATTGAATAGTGAAAGCAGGCCTGAAGGGCAGAGTGGTCTACTCTTGTTCCTTGTTTGTATCGTTGGACATTGTACTTTTTGCTGTTGAAGGGTGTAAGCTTCTCATTGTCAATCTCATGAGATTCTTCAAACTTTCTCACCAATGCCCATGCCGTTCAGGGCCTGGCTGATTCCAACCAATGTATAAGGGAGCAGCTGATGAATTGTTCTTTACGGTATAAGTGTGGCAAACAGCAGGGCTTCAGACCTCCAGGAGACTGAAGGTTTTCTGTTGCTGTCAGGATGTAACTAAAGCTGTAGGTTTCACTGATAACTGCATGTTGAAAAAATGCTATGGGATAACACAATAGATCTGTAGCTGGTTAGAAGAAGAAAGTGCTATATAGTCAATGAGTGAAGGAGTCCAGAGGCAACAGAGAGGCTGTGCTGCATTGGAAGCCTAAGATATGAAGGAAAATAGGTTAAAGCGATAAAAGGAGGCCTCTGAGATTAGACCTGTGCAAAGATAAGCACTGAAACTGATTTCTTGAGCTGAATGTAATTTCTACATAACTCTGTGCAATCAGCAATGTTCACTGCAATATTATTTGCCCGCCGTGTAATTAACAAAAAACAATTCATTATTTTATGCCCCCATAATGGTTAAGGAATACTTTCAACAAATGTGGCTAATAGATGGTAAAATGAACTAAACCAACAAAAACAAATCAGAATGTACTGCGAACTGAAGGGTAGCACCCGTGTTTTGCTGAAATACAAAATTGGAGATATGCAGAACAGTTATTTTCAGCCTCTGTCTATATTATCAAAACAAGCTGTCACATAATCACTATAACAAGAGGGTGGAATTTATAAAGTTCTGACAGAGAAATGCTGAGATGAATAATTGCTAGCCATTCATTTAAATTAGCTTAATTTTTGAGACCCAAAATTCAAGTGCAGAACCAGTTTTGCTCCCATTCTACAATACTACAGTCTTGTCATACAGCAACCAGGTTTTGACAGTAAATAACATAAAAGAACGCTGAGCAAAGAAAAAAGATTAAACATCTAACAGAAACTAGTGAAGCAGGGGCAAAGCTTGATTTATAGACTATTGATCTTGCTAGTTCTTAGAATGACCAACATGAATATTAAGGCAAACACTGTCAACCTGAAATCGGTAAATGGAATTTTATTTCATAAGATAACCCATGGGTGGATTTAGTGAAATCCTACCTAGTTAAAAAAAAAGCACAAGCCAGACCAGTAATCGACTTGATTAACCCCCTAGATATAATAAAATTATATGGTCAAGTTCTGGCATTTTGGGGCACTTTAACTCACTTGCTATGGTTAGCTTGATTTCAATGGCCATCAGCCACATCAAGCTACAGAGTGCCCTAAAGGCATAACTGATTATGTTAAAGGTAATTTGTAAGTGCAAGTCACTGTTGCAAGAGAGAGAAAATTTACAACATGGACTTACATTTTTTGACTTTGTCTTCCTGCAACCCTTTTGGAATAACTTGACTGAGGGATCAAAGACCTCAGCAAGATCGAAGATCTTTCAAGGATCGAGATCAGAAAAGATAGCAAATCAGTCAGTTCATCTTAACCTGCAAGCACATTCAAAACCTGAAACTTTACACTTTATTAATGAACAAAAGAGAGAATGTCTTTGGCAGCTTTGGGTCCAAACAGTCTAAATGAATGCTTTAAGATTGATCCTAAAATCAAAAAGTTTATAATTACAATAGAAATACTAAAACTCTAACCTTCACAAACCAATTCATACACACCAACTCATAAAACAGCCTGCTAACAGCTGATGACTGAAAAAGAACCTCTAACTGAAAACAATCCATCCCGTAAAACCATGGCTAAATCAATTGCTTTGAGGTAACTGAACAAACCAAGTTTCCTTTTGAGGATCATTATATTTTGTGATGTTGAGTGGAATTTATTGAGGTGTTATTTTGTCTTGCCTGTTGGCTGGAGACCAAGTGAGATACCTGTGCTGCCTCTTCTCAGAAAGCAGCACTGACCCACAGACCAGAGAGGTGATACAATTGTCAGTGCCATACATTTCCCTGGGATCGAGACACAGGGAGTGGAACTGCCTCCTTTGATTTCTCTTTTCTGATGTGAGTCCTTGAATTTTTATCAATGATAAATGAAATGGTAAAACGTTGAGTTTTCCTTGGTCTCACATCTTTACACTGGGCTATTATTCCAGTCTACATTATTCTTTCCTTTATTTAAGTGACAAATATGATGATGACTCACAGAATAATATGCTGATGGGTGGTATGATTCTTGGTTGGTGGTGTTTCTACACATACGTTTTCTGGCTTTTTTTAAAATCAGTCCAATTTTTTTTTTCAAAACCTCAGACCTAAATACAAAACATATTTGCATAAACTATTAGTCAAAACGAAGTAGCTTATTTTGTCCATTTCAGACAGCAGCACACCTCTAGGCACCTTGCTTGTTTCTTTGCTTCTTTTCTTGACCCATTCTCACACTCCTTGATCCTGGAAGACTAATTCTTCCACCATTCAATTCCCCCTATCTTTCACCCTATCACAAACGTTCTGTTTGTCCTTGTCCCACCCAACCATGGCTCAAAATCCCAAAATCTTTACTTTCTTCTCAGGTCTGATGAAAGGTCACAGGTCTGGAATGTTGAGTGGAATTTATTGAGGTGTTATTTTGTCTTGCCTGTTGGCTGGAGACCAAGTGAGATACCTGTGCTGCCTCTTCTCAGAAAGCAGCACTGACCCACAAACCAGAGAGGTGATACAATTGTCAGTGCCATACATTTCCCTGGGATCGAGACACAGGGAGTGGAACTGCCTCCTTTCCAGAGCTGCTGGCTAGTCAGAGATGAGCAAATCTTGTGCACTTGAAGCCATGGCTGTTGCCAGAAGGACACGCACCAGAGTATCAGAAATGCAAAGCGGTCTAGGCCACAGGTAATTGATGGGAAGGAGGGCTGGTTTTGCAGGCTGGAGGTCGGGGGAAGCTGAGTTCAGCAGCAAGGGTCGGGGTGATTCGCTGTCAGTGAGCCCTCAGTACCCTGATGTCCAGGCTTTGAGAAACTTTATTCAAAGGACTCCCTTTCCCCAAAGTGAGAAGCTGCAGCTTTTGGTTGCATGGATTTACCTGCAGTGCATGCTGCATGGTGACTGATTAACCTGTCTGCAACAGGGTGAATCCTAGCAGGAAGGGCATAAAGCTCTTGCATACAGCCACCTAAGGCTTCAATTGGTACTGTGGTGTCCAGAATTCAATTCTGATGAAGGCAGGAAGGTGGCAGGGTCAGAAACGCCATCATTCCGCCTAATTAAATCCCTTCCTGCCTCCATGCTCACTACTAGTGGTATGAGAAGACTGCTCTGTTTTCTCTGTTTCTCTGCACAAATGCTGCCATAGCAGCCTAGTATTTACAGTACTTTCAGTTTTTATTACAGTGTTCCAGCATCCACAGTACGGTACTTTGCTTTGTGATTAGGAAAGGTTTTGAACCTGGTTTGGTTCAATCAAAGCCCCAGAGTTTAAGTGTAATAGATTTGTGGTTTGCTTCAATGGGCATTCTAACATGGAGAGAGACCCAGCAATGATATTACACTGATATTCTGGCTGGAGGAGGTTGCAAACAACAAAAGGCTTGCAGAGAGCAAAGAAAAACAAGATCGCCAGATAAGAAAAGTCTGTAAATAGTGCTTTAGTTATTCAGAATATCAAACGTTTTTATTCTTTTTATATCACCGTATCAGATCAAACATCAAAAGGTAGAAGCAATGCTTGCTTTAGAAATACTTTTCCAGAAAGATGAAATAATATCAAAACTGCTGGCACAAGTAATGAAATCACCTATTCTAAACTGCTTATAAAAAACAATACTGCAAATGCCAGTGACCATAGCATGTAGCCTGTTCAATAAATCACAGAGATGACTTTTTTCATCCACCAATTGACAGTGCATGGCATAATGCAACAACGCAGGAGTCCAAAAATCTCTGAACTCAAGAGTCACTGCATGTTATGAATTCAAAAGAGTTTATAAAGTTGCATTTAACACAGAAGGTGCTGGAGTTTCTGTGTATGTGAAGTGGTATTGTTTTTATGCATCGAATTAATGATAAATTATCTAATGACATAGACATAGTAGACAAATGAAATCAAACTTTGTTCACATAAAACATTCACGGAACAGATTTAACAGAGGTCTGCTGACAACCAGGACAAGCTTCCATCCTTTGTGTCTGTGCGAAATGGCATGGCAAGACTGAAGTAATATAAGCCTGATAGCTCCAGCTGAGGGGACAAAGCGCAAAAAAGGCAAGGTGAGGGAATGCAAGGCAGGGATGCTGTAAACATCCAGTTAGGCTCAGACTGACTGAGCACAATGACAGAGAGCAGAGTCTGGAGACGCAGCCTGGTCCAGTCCAATACCTGGGTGTGTGTCTCTGACTGCACAATCTCCTTGCTGCAGCATGATAATGTTAGCTTCTGGTGCAGACCAAGGTGCAGCATTTACGTGCAACTGCATCCTGCAAGTCGATCAGAGATTTGCCATGACAGTTCTTACAGGCTGGTACATGCTCAATGCCAAAAGTGGGTGCGTGTGTCCATTGCCCATGGGGTGTGCCCTGAGATGTTGGTGCTGGGTGTCCAACATGGAGGTGGTTTGGAGCAAGAAGCGAGCTGCCAGGTACCTGCTCTGGTTTCCATGTCGATGTCTAACTTGTTTAGTGAGTTAGGAAGATAAAAAGCTGAATATTAAAGACATGAGTTGGACTGTTTGCAAGGCATTGAACAAGCTATAATCCTCCTTAATTAGCAACTCACTGGTGGCTGCTTAGTGAGAAATTCATTGTGCTATTTTTGTGCGTAACATAAAAGTTGAAGTGAGATGCTTCCCACATCAAAATTGGCCTCGCTACACTTCCCCGTCAACTCCTTCACAAATCTTGCTGGATCCGATGTCACGCAGACTCAATAGGATTCCAACTGTAATTTCTGCTGCAGCTTACAAAATACACAAATTTTCATACACACAGAGCTTTTAAAAAAGGAGGCTTTCTTTGCACTTAATGTAGAATTATAGAAAGCAGTGAATTATAGCATATTTTTCTTCAACTCTAATCTGTGAATACACAAAGAAACCTTTAAATGTAGCCAGTCTATCAACAATAAAAAAAGGGGAAAGGTCAAGCTAATATTTCAGGCCCAAAGACTAGTTTTGATAAAGGGCAAATATGCAAAATTTCAACCTTTTTTTTCCTTTTCGATACCAACACACCTGCACAGTTTTCATTTATGAAACACTGATTTTATTTCAAAGCATAACTACAATGGAAAAGTATCATGTGCATTTATTTCCATATGCAAAGAGGAATGCTTCCCTCACTAAAACTGCTTAATTTCACCTCTCTCATCCTCATCCATGACTTTACCACTTCCAAACCCAACAATTCTGGTGCTATTTTAAATAATCTGCCACCTTCAACCATCCAAACAATGTCATCCAAAAAAGTTCATCCAAGTATCTGCTAATTATAACCTACTGTGTACAAAATCATGCAAACTCCCATCACACCGATACTCACTTTCTCAAACTAACTCTTATCCTCATGTTTAAATTATTTTGTGGATTTACCTCTCGTGATTTATTTATAACCATCCGTCAGTCCCACAACCCCCAAAGAATTGTATACTTCCCCAATTCTGACCTTTTGTAGATCACCCACGTCCTTTGGCAGTTGCATCTTCAACTCTTTAGATCCCAGACACTAGTATTCTTCTCTAAGGGTCTATCTATTTTCTATTAATTTTAAGAATGTCTTCAAAAAAATGCTACATTGACTGAGCTTTTTGCTATCTTCCCAATAATTCAACACATTCTTTTTTGCCCAAATGAAACTCTTAAAAGCCTTTGCATATACTTATTTGTAAATGGTGCCATATAGTACAAGTTGCTGCTGCTGTAAAACTATTTAATTTACTATATGGAAAAAGGCTGGATTTTCACTCCAAAGGGAAGTAGCATGAGTCATTAAATTTCCCAAATTGGCAGAGCTGCCTCAGTTTAAGGGGCTGCATTAGACCCAATTTCTGCTCCGGGGGTGACAATGTTGGGATAGAGTCAAGCCCACCAACTCAAAAGTGGAGACTTACGCTCCCATGGAGGCAAGTGGGTGCCAAGGCAGGTAGACATTTGTGACATATAAACAGATCTTAGTCACACATAAATCATATTTACATCAATTTCAATGTTTGAATCTGGCACTGTGAGTGAGGATCTTTGGAAGAGGCAGATTAGGTTGTGTTTGAACTTAGCTCTAAGTTCAAATGGCTTTGCTGACTATGGGTTTCTTACCTGTGTGAATTATGCTCCACCCTGTCCCTTTTCTCCCACTGGCTACATTTGGATCTGTCAGATCCCTACTCTGAAAATCTAACGCAAAGTTTAAATTTCCCTTATCACATCAGTTTTGTCCCTTCACTCGTGATAAATTCAGAGATCATGGTTATAATCTGATATTTCATTCCAGTGGTCATTATGCATATATGAATCTCAACAATAAATTTCAGCAGCCTAATTGCTTGAGTCTATTAAACTAAGCCAGATCTGGATACTAACAGAAGTTCACTAAAAACTCATCTTTGCATGAATGTTAAATAGCATCTGGTGTATAACCTTGATTTGCCTTCTTATTCCCAGATGGAATTAAACCAAATGTTGAACGATTGAAAGGCACTGTTGCTGAGATCGGATGGTTTCGTGCAGATCCAATGCAGATCCGGTGTGGAACATTTGGCTCAGATGTTCAATGGATAAAGGACTTATTGAACCATCAGATGAGTTTTTTTGAACCGTTTTATGCACTTATTCTAAAGTTACATTTTACTGACTCGCTTGAATTTGCTACTGAATAAAATTATTGTCACATCAAGCGATGGCAATCTGCAGTACACAAAATCTTGGGTTTTGTCTCATATAGTTATTTGCTGCACATAATACAAACAGAATGGACTCAAAATATAATTGGTTTTAAGATAATGAACTAAATCAGACTCTGATTTTTTTCAAAGATAGGCTGGGCATTGAAATCAGAATACATAACATTTTTTGAGATACAATCCTTATGAAACCTGAGGGGTTCGGCGCTTCATTTTGCAGTCATAATGATGGATATAGGCAAATGGGATTTGTGCCCATCCTGCAATATTACCGTGGCTGGACATTGGGCATCTGGGTCATTGCCACAGTCTGTGGGTGGAAACATAAAGGAACATCAAAGAAAGGCTGGTGCATCATATTTGTATCATCGATAGCAACAGGTGAGGGGCCAGAAAACCAGAGGTTGGCTAACGTGGTGCCACTATTTAAGAAAAGTGGTAAGGAAAAGCCAGGGAACTACAGACAGGTGAGCCTGACATCCTGCAAGTTGTCGGAGGGAATCCTAAGGGGCTGGATTTACATATATTTGGAAAGGCAAGGACTGATGAGGGATAATCAACGTAGCTTTGTCTGTGGGAAATCGTGTCTCACAAACTTGACTGAGCTTTTTAAAGAAGTAACAAAGAGGATTGATGAGGGCAAAGTGGTAGATGTGACCTATATGGATTTCAGTAAGGTGTTTGACAAGGTTCCTCATGGTAGACTGGTTAGTAAGGTTAGATCACATGGAATACAGGGAGAACCAGCTATGTGGATATAGAACTGGCTTGAAGGTAAAAGACAGAGGGTAGTGGTGGAGGGTTTCTTTTCAGACTGGAGGCCTGTGACCGGTGGTGTGCCACAGGGCTCAGCGCTGGGTCTACTGCTTTTCATCATTTATATAAATGATTAAGATGTGAATATAGGAGGAATGGTTTGTAAGTTTGCAGATGACACCAAAATTGGAAGTGTTGTGGACAGCAAAGAAGGTTACCTCAGAGTACAATGGGGTGGAGTTTAATTTAGATAAATGTGAGGTGCTGCATTTTGGAAAGGCGAATCAGGGCAGGACCAATACATTTATTGGTAAGGTCCGGAGCAGAGTTGCTGAACAAAGAGACCTTGGAGTGCAGGTTCAAAGTTCCTTGAAAATGGAGTCGCAGGTAGATAGGATAGTGAAGAACGCATTTGGTGTGTTTGCCTTTATTGGTCACTGTATTGAGTACAGGAGTTGGGAGGTCATGTTGCGGTTGTACAGGGCATTGATTAGGCCACTTTTGGAAAACATTTACAAGGATGTTTCTAGGGTTGGAGGGTTTGAACTATAGGGAGAGGCTGAATAAGCTGGGGCTATTTTCCATGGAGCGTCAGAGGCTGAAAGGTGAAATTATAGAGGTTTATAACATCATGAGGGGCATGGATAGGGTAAATAGACAAGGTATTTTCCCTGGGGTGGGGTAGTCCAAAACCAAAGGGCATAAGTTTAAGATGAGAGGGAAAGATTTAAAAGGGACCTAAGGGGCAACTTTTCATGCAGAGGGTGGTACGTGTATGGAATAAGCTGCGAGAGGAAGTGGTGGAGGCTGGTACAATTACAACATTTAAAAGGCATCTGGATGGGTATATGAATAGGAAAGGTTAGAGGGATATGGGCCATATGTTTGCAAATGGGACTAGATTAATTTAGGATATCTGGTCAGCATGGATGAGTTGGTCCAAAGGATCTGTTTCTGCGCTTTAAATTTCTATGACTCTATCTACCTATCTGTTATCTATCCTTTTACATTATGGGCCCAGTTTTACAGACATTCAATTTGATGTGCAGGCTCATTCTGTTTCTACTCTCTGCTAATTTTGTCACTTCAACCCCAATTTGGCTTTTCTTCCTTTTCCTTATCTCCACACCTTTCAACCCATCACCTCCTGATCACTACCACTGAATGTCCCTGATCTCTCAATCGCATTACATCACCCTTCCCATTGCTATTTTAAGACTTGCCTGAGGGAAGCTGCAAATGAAGGAATGACCTGAATTTTAAAATTTATTGTGAGGAGGCACAGCAAGCATTAGCAAACTACTATTCTAATTTAATTAAGGCTTTGGGCCTATCTGATCATGTTGGCAGTTCACATTCCCAGTTTACTTTGGCAGACCCTATCCTTTGTGATCACTGTTATATCCTGGATCATATTTCAATATTCTATCATTTAAGTTAATACATTAAATCTAATCGACATTCATATACAATTCCATTATTTCATGACAACTCATTTTTCTCATTAACTGTTATTAATGTGCACTGATTAGAATTCCCCAATGCATTATTAAATGAATAATTACGAATTGTGTTATTTAAATTAAATTATCCCCACCTATTGCTCACATCTGATGCCTGCTGAAGGACTTAGAATGCTCATAATATGAGTGGAGAAGCAATTATATCTTTTGAATAATAATAGATTTCTACAATGTACATAATTAACCATTATAATTGGTTTATGTCCCACTTTATTTGAGTGTAGTTTCAGATATGAAATGGATAGGAATAAAGAAATACAAATCTAAAAATGTCTGTGTATATCATAAATCTACTCTAAAATTCCTTCAATTTGTACCAGATTAAAGGAGTTTTGCTCACAGTAGGCACTTTACAGAACATTGTGGGTATCTTGGCCACCATTTTCCATTCATTAATCTCAACATGTGGGAAGTCATTGGCTGTGCACTACAGATTCACCAATAAACCACCCACCGCATGAAATTCCTCACTGATGTGAAGGATTTCAGAAAACTTTGCTCAAAATGTTAAAAATCAAAATGTTCAAGAGGCATGTTCTCTCAGATTTCTCCTAGGAAAGTAATTCCAAACTGTCATTGCACAATTTAAGGTAGGCAAAAGAAAGAAAATAAAAGGAAGTCTCAAATCTCATTTCCTTGTATAAATCCAATCCGGTAGTTTCTTGGCTGGTAAGTGCACCACATTTATTTGTTGACCATGAAATTACTTCCACGTACTGCAAATCCACATCTTTCATTTGATAAAGCTGGTTTTAAAGTTGTAACTAACAATACTGGGCTTATTATTTGGTACAATTACAGGGAGTGCCCTAACTAGGCGAGATATTGAAAGTGCTGAGGCTGGTCATATTCAACTCCAGGAATTTACAGATTTTTATGTGCCATTAGATAATAAAGCATTTACCATTTCATGATTGCTTATACGGGATAGAAATAAGTTTATGGAACAGATCTCCAAAACGCAATCACGGAGCAGTTGCTATGAATGATAACTATATGAAAATCCCAGAACTTTCATTATTGCCCACCTAAACAATCAGACTATTAACTTTGATTATCATTATCCATCACAGCAGGCGGTGTGTGCTTAGACTTATGCCAGATATAAATAAGACGTTGTTCCATTAATGCAGGATCACACACTGTAGGTTTGCATTCCAGTCCATGATGGTGGAGGAATAGGGGGCCTGTGCCAGAGGTCATCCACTCCAGTCTTTCTTCCTTTTCTTACTTTTTCCCCTCTCTTTCCTGTCTTTAATTTATTTACCTTGTCCTGATCTTGGACAGCATCGGCAGTGGTGAGAGCTCAGTGCACAGACCCCGAGCGGTTTCACACTGAGATCATGGCATGGACCTTGGATGGGCCCAGCGTAGACTCAGCGGGGGGGCCTACCATGGAGGAGAGTGAGTCGCTACTCGCTTTTCTGGAACAAGCACAGGACCTGGAATCGGTGGCTGCTACATCAGCAGAGGTGACATCGGCGAGGTAGGCCAGCAGCAATAGATGGCACCTGAGGATCAGCGACTTTGTTGATTGATGGCGCTGGCGGTGGCAAAATAGTGGTGGAAGGCATCACAGCGACATTGATGAGGTTGGCCTAGTGATGAGAGACTGGTCTCTGATGTTGGTGCAGGAGGCAGCAAGGCAGTAGCGGAGGAGTATCAGAACTGCAACAAAGATGGCGCCTGAGGGATTGACAACATTGATGTTGGTTGAGTTCAGTGGAGACAGCGGCAAAGTGGTTGCACAGGGGTGGTTGTGCAGGTGTTATTGATGGTGATGAGCTGGCTCAGGGCTGATGGATTCTCTTCAAACTATATATTTTTTTCCATATTCTTAAATTATTCAAAATGGTGCCATTTCGAGGCAACAAATTAAAGCTTTTCACTGTATTTTATTGTATCTTTACTGTAAAATACAATTGACAATAAAAATCAAGATAATTGCATGTTCAAATTCCCAGTATTCACTAAAGGCTTGGCAAGGTCATTGCAGGGAGTACAAATCCATGGGACTGGATTCTCCCTTTCCTGCAAAGAGATTTTGGAAACAGGAATGGGAATGAAATCAGCAAAGAGTGTGTTGGATTAGTTACTTGACATGTCTCTGCCCTCTGAATGATCTGGTTGGAGGTGGGGTGAGTGCAGCATATGCTCACAACTGACATTGAGTGATAGCCACTTCAGTCTCTACTCGACTAATAACAGGATTAATGCTGCCATTGGTGGGCCATCTCAATAGCAACCTTCCCCCATGCGGAATCCTGCAGCCAGCTGGAGGTAGTCTCCATGCAGTGGTGGAGGAAGGGGTGAGGGTCACATTTATGCCTCTTCTTCGTCACCACAGCATTGACTCACTGGGATGCAAGGTGACAGCTGCATCTTCAGGCTGAACCGTGATCGCCTGAAAGCTGTGCCCATTATAGTCATTTTTAGGCAGAGAGCCCTTCCACCTTAAGGTGCCCTCATGGTCTCTTGCTTGCTTCATCATTGCCTATCTCTCCCAGACAGGCTGCCAGCCAGACATTGCAGCAAGATGGCTGATTATGTCTCTCACATAATTATACAGTGCCTTCAGAAGCACCTTCATTGGCCACCTTACTCGAGATCACAAGTCATGCCCTGCCACAGTAACCAGACTCTTTATTCGGTGTAAGGCCAATGTCAGATCTCAATACAACCAGGTAAGTCCAGCTTATGAAGTCTACCTTGCTAAGCCACTGAAATGTCAATTTTAATTGATTTACATTTACAGATTTTATGTACTTTACTGTTACTTTTGCAATAAGAAGACAAATGCAGTTCACGCACATGCAGTAATAGTATCCTGATTGGTGTTATTTGCAACAAGATCCCATTGTCTAAGACCTGGTGGTGCCCAACCCATAACCAAAAGCACTGATTCACTGCCAGTTGTAAACATGGCTGCATCAATGCCAATAAAAATTACCAGGACACTCTAAAATCTAAGAGAGAGAAGGTGGGGAGTCTGTTATGTGTACTATTGTACAATATGCTTTATTATAAGAGTCAGGCAGCTTTAGTAGTTCCCTCCAAAGAGGGGATCTCACCTCCCTGAAGTAGGGCTTAAACAGTTAGACGTGAGAATCATTAGCTTTGATTTTGGTCCTTTCTTTGAAATCTCTAATAGCCCCTTAAAAGTCAGAGATATCTGCTCTCCTCTAATTCTGGCCTGATATGCATCTCCAAATTTAACTGACTAGGCACAAGACTCTGGAGTACTCTCCCTACTGTTCCCTGACACTCTGTCATTTTCATCCTTTAAGAGATGCCTTTTTGACCAACATTTTGATCATTTTACCTAATGTCCCCTGAGGTGGGTCAGAACAGTTGAATGGAAACTTTCATTAGGAGCCAATGCATACTTGTTTTTTTAAATCATCAATTTTTGTGAATGGTTAAGTGATTTTAACTTGTTATTGTTCATCAAAGGAACATCACAGAAATAATTTTTCTTTAAATTTTCTTTTCAATGCATATTTCTATTCTTTTGTATTCTTTGATTCGAAAATTATGTTATTCATCTCACTAAAAACAAATGTCAAATATTTTATTCTTGCTTGATGATGCTGAAGGCATTCAATTAAGCTAAGGCAATAGCACTTAAAAACATTTGAAAATGTCATTTAATCAAATGTCATGTGATAAAATATTACATTATGAAATTCCCTCTTAGAAATGAATCTGTATTGGTGTTTATGGTGCTCCCAAAAATTAGATTTGATCCAATTCTGTCTAAAACCTAACAAAACTTAGTAACAATGTAGAAATGTAGAAACATACAAAATAGGAACAGGAGCAGGTCATTCAATCTTTCGAGCCTGCTCCACTATTTATTATGACAATGACTGATCATCCATCTCATTAGCCTGTTCCTACTTTTCCGCCATATTCTGTGATCCCTTTAGCCCCATGTGCTATATCCAACCCCTTCTTGAAAGCCTGCAGCATTTTGGCCTTGACTGAGGTAGCAAATTCCATAGGCTCACCACTCTTTGGGTGAAGAAACTTCTTCTCATCTTAGTCCTAAATGGTTTACCCCATGGCCTGTTTCAGGACTACCCACCTTTGGGAACATCCTTCCTGCATCCGCACTGTTTAGTCCTGTTAAAATCTTTAGTTTATTCTCTGAGACTACTACCACCGCCCTCCCACCCCCCACCCCATCATTCTTCTGAACCCCAGTAAATATAATCCCAATGAATTCGACCTCTCTTCATTCATCAGGCCTGCCATCCCAGGAATCGGTCTGGTAAACCTTTGCTGCACTCCCTCTATAGCAAGAATATCCTTCCTCAGATGAGGAGACCAAAACTGCACATAATATTCCAAGGCCCTCACCAAGGCCGTGTATAATTGCAGCAAGACATCCCTGTTTCCACACTCAACTCTTCTCACTATGAAGACCTGCTTCAAGATTTAAGGAGGTTCATAACGTTAACCACAAAACACAAAGTGATTCATTTCTGGAGTAACTGTATTATGAATTAAAATGGGACAAATGACAACTTGACAGTGTTATGAAGAACGGTCACTGGACCTGAATCTGTTTCTCTCCACAGATGCTGCCAGACTTTCTGAGGTTTTCCAGTAATTTTTGTTTTTGTTTGTGATAACTTGCTATATTGAAGGTAAGGCTCAACACAGAAATAGTATGACATTTGTCATTGCAGTTTGATGTTTTGATAATTAAAAGAAACAGAAAAGAAACTCACGTTAAGAAGGAGGAAGAGTTCAAGCATCAACATAAATGTGAATTGTTGAGTACTGCATTTGCAGCAAGAATTTTCCAAATACCTCAAATAACGTGGAACACATTTGTAAAAGCAATGGTCCGTAGATGTGGATATAGTTGGGACACCAGTAGGTTATCCTGTAACTTCAGTGGTGTCAGGAAACACTGAATCTACTGAAGTATTAGATATCACTATATAGTAACCTTGTGCTGCTACAACACAACAGATAGCACTATCAATTGAATTAGATTTTTCCACTTTAACAGATTAAGTTATAATGGATAACTGTAAAAGTGGTACATTTTATTTTCTACCTATGTGACAGGATCACTGAATGATTTGTAATATGATTTGGAGTAAAACCGAGAATGAAATGTTCGCACAACAATGCTGATACAATTTCAGACTCTTTTACTGTTTCGCATTTCACATCATACTGCTGACCACTGCTATGCAGAGGTAACATTGCAGACATCCCAATGGACAACCTCACAACAATCTGAACTGAAAGCTTCATATCAACAACTTGCATTTGTGTAGCACTTTTACTACAACAAGACATCTCATGACATATCAGAGGAGCATTATCAAACAAAATTTGAGACTGAATGACTTTAGGAGCTTTCCAGTCAGTGGTCAAAACTAAGTCAAAAAGGTAGTTTCACGAGGTACATCAATAAAAGCCAGAGGTAGAGAGAAGAAGAGGTTTAGGGAATGGATTCCAATCCTTAGGACCTTAGCTCCATACCCGTCCACCAATGGCAGAACAATTAACATCAGGGATGCGCAAGAGGCCAGAATCAGAAACACATAGTGGTCCCTGCAGGTTATAAGAGATTACAGAGATAAGAAGGGGCAAATTCCTATCCATGTCTTACATAGATAGCTGCTATTCTGACATTTTACCAATTTCCAAGGAAAGGTGATGCAGAAAGATTAAAAAAGAATAAAATAAGAGTCAATCCACAGGATTATTTCAGGTAACGTTTCAAACCTCTGGACAGAAATTTGCAGGTTGGGTATTTGAAAATTTCTGATCTCACTTGGGATGTCTGACACAGTAAATTTAACCCACAGAACAAACTTTACAAAGTAAAGTACCATCCACATGATAGATTCTTCCTATGTGCATAGTTACAAATATCATCAACCTAATTACAACTGTGTCAAATTTTGTCCCTGTATGTATCTACATGTATGCACTTCCTGCCGATGCCACTCAAATAGATACCTGAAGGAGCACGTATGCTTCCATTTTCTTACCAGAACATGTCTGGCACGTGTACAATTATGCTTTAGAAAGGGTTAGCACCATCAAAAAATTGTTCAATCCGTGAATTAAATCCTGCAATCTTGCTTTCAACCACTGTTCCCTCTAATTTTACTTCAATGTGTATAGTCTGATTGTTACACTGTATTGTCCCTTTAAGATATTTCATGTAGCCATACTTAAGTCCACCTTAAAGGGACCACTGTTTGCCTTGTTTGTCACCAGCACTTGACCCCAGTCCCCAACATATTTCTGATTGCTGCATGGCTGCATACACACATAGCTTGGAGGGAACGTATACATATTTGTGTTACCTTACACCCGTCTGTTCTAATGGTTGTGCCAGAATAAGGCCTACCTGAAAATCCATTCCATCCATTTTTGACTGATCAACAAATTTCATCGGTTTTGAGTGTCCTATTAATACAATGAGAGTGCACAATTGCTGTTCTGGTATATATTATTATGCAGTGACCTTGTATGATGAAGAGTAAGGGACTAGACATCCAGAGCCAGCAGCCTTAAGAAATGCTGGAACAGTTTTTTTTTAATTTCAAAAGTCTATGAAATAGGTACAAACATTCAGTTGTCAGGGGTGCAGTCAAGCTCGAATGGATACTATCCCTATTATGCAGACATCTAACATCCAGGGTATAACAAGTACTTGACCCTGCTCTTACGATCTTTGTCTGGGTTTCCAGAAAAATTAAGAAAAGGCCCAATACATTAACTAATTAGCTGTGTCCTGAAAATGTATTTTCATCTGCTATCAAATTTGCAGAAATTGCTTTTCCAAGTATGTGTGCTGATACTATCACTTCCATTGTATGTACAATCTCTCAGAGCCTTGCAACATCAACATGTCAATGTGACATGTCTTCCATAGCTGAACATAAGATACTGGGTTGTTACTGTGATCAATGACATGATCCATTGTAGCAAGACAAGGGTCCTCTGCAATGATTTTCTTTCATTAGTAACCAGAGCTAGGCTGGTCTTATTGCACTGCAGCTTAAGTTTTATTTGCCATACAATATCATACTTGCGATAAATTCTTTCTGAAAAATGTTACTTTCGTGACATTTTGCAACCAGGCACCACAAAAAAATCAATTCTCTGTCTATAAACTATAGACAGTAGTCATACATATTCTGCAACAGCACCAGCAATAAAATCAGCAACCTTTGCTGGCCTCTTCTTTGAGCTTGAGTCACAATGAATTTTATCACTATGGTTAGACTACCTCACAGATTTTTTTCTTTTATTTACTGTTCGTATCACATTCACAGCATATTTTCTCTCCAGGTCAGCTGTGTCTCTAGAATACAATAACTTCTTTCTGAAGAGGCTGCATAGATTCTGGTTGTCATTTCTTTCTGGTTAAAAATCCCAGATATTATTTTCAAGGGTGTATTTAGCATTGGCCAAACAACATGAGTCTTGGGAAAATGCCATTATTTTCTGACAGCATATCCAAGTCACGATTTCTTTGGCACGATTTCTCAGGTTTGAACCAGTTTACAATAAATACAAAATAGTTCCAAAGGCTCTACTGAAGCTTTAAATGATCCCAAGCTGTTTTAATATTATACAGAATACTTTGCGATTTGAAACTGAGATATGGAGAAATACAGTGGGAACACAAAAAAGGTCTTTAGTGCAGTGTTTATGACTATGAAATTATATAAATAATGCCAACGTTTTACAAATATATTAAGGGTTTTGAAATTAACAAAGTGGGTGAAAATACTCCCACCTTACACTAAGTTTGTATTTTGTTCTAAATTATAACACTAAAATGTGCAATAACCAAAAATCAAAACATGAAATGAATTGAATCCACAATCATGGGATCTAATTAGAGGAGCAATACTCTTCAGTTTAACTTCCCAGAAAGTACTCTAGGCCCAAAGAGAAATAATAGTCCCTCTCACAACAAAATACATTTCTGTTGCCCAAGACAATACAAAATCAACTTTGATGCAAAGGTTTTGGAAACATTAACCAAGAAATTCAGGCCCATTTTGAGCACAAAATTATTGTAATTTAAAGCCATATCTGTCCTCAATCGATTTTTTGACCTTTCAGTTCTTTTTTGTGAATTATGAGATATTCTGAGTAGATAAAAAAAATCCGGTTGGCAGATAAGGAACAAAGAGTAGGAATGAACGGTCTTTATCTGACTGGCAGACAGCGACTAGTAGGATACCACAGGAATCAGTGCAAAGACAACTGCTATTCATGTATACATTAATGATTTAGATGAAGGAAATAAATGTAATATCTCCAAGTCTGTAGATGACACAAACCTGAGTGAGATGTGAGGGTGCAGAGATGCTTCAGTGTAGTTTAGACAAGCTGAGTAAGTGGGCAAATGCATGACAGATGCAGTATAATGTCGATAAATGTGAGGTTATCCACTTTGGGAGCAAAAACAAGAAGGCAAATTATTGTCAGAGTGGCTACAAATCTGAGAACAGATTTGGCTTTAAATTATAATAATTTTGTGCTCAAAACGGGCCCGAATTTCTGGGTTAATGTTTCCAAAACCTTTGCATCAAAGTTGATTTTGTACTGTCTTAGGCAACAGAAATGTACTTTGTTGTGTGAGGGACTATTATTTCTCTTTGAGCCTAGAGTACTTTCTGGGAAGTCAAAGTGAAGAGTATTGCTCCTCTAATTAGAGAGAGGGATATGTGCAATGAAACTTAAGTGTTCTTGTGCATCACTCACTGAAGATAAGCATGCAGGTTCAGCAGGTGATAGAAGGCAAATGTTACAGTGGCCTCTGTTGTGAAAGGATGTTTTGCTGCAATTACACAGGGCTTTGGTGAGACCACACGTGGAATATTAATATGCAGTTTTGGTCTCCTTATCTGAAGAAGGATGTTTTTGCTATAGAGGGAGTACTGCAAAGGTTTACTAGACCAATTCCCATGATGGCAGGACTGATATGGGAGGAGAAGTTGAATTGGTTAGGATTATATTCAGAAGAATGAGGGGCAGACCTGATAGAAACCTACAGGGTAGATGCAGCAAGGATGTTCCCGATGACAGGGAGTCCAGAACCAGCACTCGTAGTCTCAGGAGAAGCGATAAACAATTTAGGACTGAGATGAGGAGACATTTCTTCACCCAGACAGTGATGAGCCTGTTGCTATCACCGAAAGCATTCAAGGCCAAACACTGTATGATTTCAAGTAGAAGTTGGATATAGCACTTGGGGCTAAAGGGATCAAAGGGTATGGTGGAAAAAATGGGAACAGGGTTAGTTTGAGATAACAAGGTGTAGAGCTGGATGAACACAGCAGGCCAAGCAGCATCATAGGAGCAGGAAGGCTGACGTTTCGGGCCTAGATCCTTAATCAGAAGGTTGGGTTGTTGAGTTGGATGATCAGCCATGATCATAATGAATGGCAGAACAGGTATAAGGAGCCGAATGACCTCTGCTGCTCTCTATGTTTCTATGACTTTGTTCCATCTCCACCATACGTAAAGAGTTTCTTCGTGCAAAAATAAAATAAAATTCTGCAGTTACATAACATGTTGCACAACTTGAGGATGTCTCATACCCCTTCACAGTGTGGTTGTTTGTGTTCATAAAATGAAATTGACCTCTAATATGATTACATTAAAGTTTTAAAAATATTAATCATCATCTTTGGTGCTTGGCTCCTCGCTTCATATTTGTCTTCCCATGTCTCTCTGTCCTGTGCTACTTTTTTCCTTTTGACTATAACTTCTCTCAGTTTCAAGCCAACCAACATTGATACTCTCCTTTTTTCTTCTTAAGAGTTTGTCTCCTCATAAACTTATCTATCCAATTTCTCCACCCTTTTCCTAATTATGTTTAGCAAATTTTCATGTATATTCATTTTATTAATCAACCTAACGAAATAAGAATAAGATGAAAGGTGCACATTGAAGAACTAAAGTACAAAAAAAAGAAAAACCTGAAATTAATGAGCTGGAAGAAGATGGTAAAGTTGACATCAATTCATTGGACCGGAAATACCATGTTGAGATAAGAGCAACCACAAATGAGATAACAACTGGGAAAGCAGCTGGAGGAGACAAATGACATGGGAACAAACTTAATATTAATGATTACTAAGCTGTGCAATGATATTTACTTATTGGAGAATGGCCAAAGAATTCATGCAAATAATAATGATAATCATCTGAAGAAAGAAATCAAAGACATGATGTTCTGACATGGTAAGAATCTCCCTGTTCTTCTGAAAATAGCACCATAGGCTCTTATTGGTTCAATGAAAAGGCTGAAGGGGCTGCAGCTGAACATGTCTTTTAAAAGATGGCACTTCTGACAGTGCTAGATTGAAGTATCAACCTAGATTAATACTTAGGCTTGGTCTAGGCATTGAACTCAACTTCCTTACTCAAAGCATTGAGTTTGAGCTGAAACATAAGACTGCTGCTTGAGGATATGTCTGAAATAGTTATTGGCTTGAGAAAACATAGTTTGTATTTTCTACAGATGAAACTGCCTTAAATCTGAAATGGTGCATCTAAAAAGGCATTTGTTTCAGTTTATTTTTTACATCTTCCTTCACAGGACTACTGAGACAGGGCTGATGGGATCATTAAACTATGATCCTCCATTTGTATGTTGTTGGATAGTGTAAGTGTTATATATCACGATACTAGTTCTATTTATCTATGTTACAAAAGACATGGAATACTGCCCCATAGGCGTCTGCCTTCCTCATTCATAGCTATGTAAAGTATTTATTTGAACAAGAAATTCCCTACTGATAACACTTCAATGGAAATTTTATATGGGCAGTGCCTGAGCAAGTAGTTAAAATTGAGAAATGCTAGTACAAGGAATCTAAACACCATTTTTATCATTCTGTTATATTTATTGTTGATTATTGGAATTGAACCACATCCCAGTTTAGCAGGGACAAGGGAAATATTGGAGGAGGTGAAGATCGTGAATTGAAGTGAACTTGCACCCTACATTTGGTATTTAGTTTCAATTAGGAAGCACCAATCTCACAAGGTGTATTCAATGTTAAGGTAATATTTCTTATTTTTCATGCGATATAAAATATGCAACATTGGGAATGTGTTGCAGAATAATAATTGTGGTTAAGAATGAGAACTTAATGGGCTGAATTTTATCGTGGTAATGGCAGCAAAACTGTCAAAGTGCCATGGTATCTCAGAAACCAGCAGCAGCTACTGGGATGTAGATTATGCAGGATAATGTTAAATTTCACTATTAAGTAGTCTGTTTCTCAGACTTAGAAGTGTGTCATCAGCTAAGAAGTAGCAAATTCTTGCATTGAAAATTTCATCAGTTAAGTGCTGCCTTTACCACCACACCCACTAAAACATTATTCTAAATCTATCTACAAACATGATAATGTCACAATGAATTCAGACGTAGCAGCTTATCCACCAGTAACCACATCTAGTTTTAATATTTTGTTTCTCCAATTACTTTTATTAACTTCAGACTGGACATAAAATTAAGAAACAGAACCTCACATGTAATCTGGTATAAGGTAAACAAGATTAGAGAAATGAAGGTATCTGAAGAAGTGGTGTGAGAGCGTGGGGTCTGGTTTGTGGGCACTGGTACCAATAGTGGGGAAAGTAGAATCTGTACTGATTGGATGGTTTACACCTCAACCATATTGGGACTAGTTGTGTTAATGACTGCATAAGTAGGAAAGTTTTAAACACAACAGTGGGGGGAAGGGCCCAAATTTGGGACGTTGTGATGAATCAAGGAGTGGGGAAACAACAATGGAAGAAGGCATTAATGTGGGAAATAAACAGTCATTGATAGGACACGACAGGACAGGATAAAGAATACAGCTCTAAGATAAGACTAAAGGTTACAAAAACAAAATAATGAGAAAACTTAAGGCACTGTACTTGAATGCAATCAGCATTTGAAATAAAACAGATGAACCAGTAGTACAAATTGAAATAAATATGAACTAATGGCCATATATGACATGGTTGTAGGATGACCTAGCCTGGAACCTGCATATTGAAGGGTATGCGACATTTAGGAAGAACAGGATGCTAGGAAAGGCTTGAGGAGTGGTTCTGTTAATTAAAGATGATATTGGCACAATAAAGCAGGATTACCTAAATTCAGAAAACCAAAATATAGAAGTGGTCTGGGTAGAGATGAGGAATGATAAAGGCAAGAAATTATTTATGGTAGTTGGCAACAGTAACCCCATGGTAGGACAAGGTATCAAGGAAGAAATAATGGGAGCTTGCTAAAAGAATACAATGATTATTCTGAAGGATTTTGACCTACATGTAGACTGGAAAAAACAGATGAGAAAAAGTAATCTGGATGAGGAATTCATTGAATGTTTTTGGACAATTTTTTTGTCACCAACATGTTGTGGGATCAACCAGAGTGTAGGATATATCGGATCTGTTTTTTTTTAATCAACAAGTTGGGATTAATTACTGACCTCATAGTGAAAGAACTCCTAGGTACCAGCAACCATATGACTGAATTTCACACAAAGTTTAAGGGAGAGAAGTGTTGGTCAAAGACTACTATTTTGAATTTCATCAAGGGCAATTGTGAAGGCATGAAAACAGAGCTAGGAAAGTGAACTGGCAATTTAGGTAAAAAGATAGTTCACTAAAAAAGCAACAGCAAGCATTTAAGGAGATATTCCAGAAAGCCCAGGATAGAATTCGAGCCATCTGTGGTTAACTAAGAAAATCAAAGGTCTTATCAAAGTCAAAGAAAAAATTTATAATTCTGCAAGAATATTTGTCAGGTCAGAAAACTGGATAGGATATAAAAAAAAACAGCAAAGAATTATTAAAAGATTAATAAGGAGGTAATTAAAATGAGAGAAAGTTGGCAAAAATAGAAAAACAGATAAGAAAAAGTTTAATCAAATATTTGGAAAAAAGATAAGAGTTAACAAAGTAAGTGTTGGTCCCATACAAAATGAGTCTCGACAATTAGCAATGGAGGCTAAAGAGACGGCAGATGAATTGAAAAAATATTTTGCGTCAGTCTTTCCTAGAGAGCAGAAGAGGAACATCCCAGAAATAGCTGTAAATCAGGAATTGAAAAGGAAAGAAGAACTCAAGAAAATTACAATTACCAGTGAAGTAGTACTGAGTAAATTGTCGGAACTGCAAGTTGACAAGTCCCCGGGTCATGATGGATTTTATCCTGAAGTAGCGAGTGAGACAGTGATGCTTTGGCCTAATTTTCCAAAACTCATGATTTTCAGGAGAGGTTCTTTCAGATTGGAAATAGCTAATGTAACTCCTTCTTTCAAAAAAGGAGGTGTCAGAAAGCAAACTACAGGTCAGTTAGCTTAACATCTCTCATAGAAACTATTATCAAAGTTTTCATAACAGGGCACGTGGATAAGTTCAAGGGAATCAGAGAGAGCCAACATGATTCTGTCAAAGGAAAATCATTTTCAACTAATTTACTGGAATTCTTTGAAGAAGTAATTTATTCATAGAATCCCTACACTGTGGAAACAGGCCCTTCAGCCCAACAAGTCCACACCAAACCTTAGAGCATCCCACCCAGACCCCATCCCCCTATAACCCACCTAATATACACATCCCTGAACACTACGGGCAATTTAGCTTGGCACATCTTTGGACTGTGGGAGGAAACCGGAGCACCCGGAAGAAACCCACGCAGACACGGGGAGAATGTGCAAACTCTACACAGACAGTCGCCCAAGAGTGAAATTGAACCTGGGTCCCTGTTGCTGTGAGGCAGCAGTGCTAACCACTGAGCCACTGTGCCACGTTTATGCTGTGGATAAAGGGGAATCAGTGGATGTATTGTACTCAGATTTCCAGAAGGCACTTGATAAATTGCCCCATCAAAGTTTATTGCAGAAAATAAAAACTCATGGAGTTGGTGATAATGTGTTGGCAGTATTGGCTGGCTAACAGTAAGCAGAAAGTAGCAATAAATGGGCCTTTTTATAGGCTGACAGGATGGCATAAGTGGTGTGTCACAGGGGTCCATGCTGGGGTCTCAACTCTTTACAATTTATAGGAAAGATCTAGATGAATGAATTAAAGGTCTCATACAATCCCTACAAGTGTGGAAACAGGCCCTTCGGCCCAACAAGTCCACACCAACCCATGGAGCATCCCATCCAGACCCATCCCCCTATAACCCACACACCCCTGAATACTATGGGAAATTTAGCATGGCTGATCCACCTAGCCTGCACATCTTTGGACTGTGGGAGGAAACCAGAGCACCTGGAGAAAACCCACACAGACATGGGGAGAATATACAAACTCCACACAGACAGTCACCCAAGGCTGGAATTGAACCTGGGTCCCTGCTGTTGTGAGGCTGCAGTGCTAACCACTGAGCCACCATGGTAGCTAAATTTTTTGTGATACAAAGATAGGCATGAAAGTGAGTTGTGAAGAAGATATAACGAAGTTACAAAGGGATATAGATACATTAAGTGACTGGGCAAAGATCTGGCTATGGAATACAATATGGAAAAGTATTGTCCACTTTGGCAGAAGGAATGAAAAAGAAGCATAAAACTTAAAGAGTGAGAGGTTGCAGAGCACAACACATCCACTACAAAGACATCTGGGTGTCTTTGTGCATGAATCACAGAATATTAGAATGCAGTTGTAGCAAGTAGTCAGGGAAGCTAATAAAATGTTGTGATTTATTGAACTGAATGCAAGAGCAAGGGAGATTATATTTCAGTTATCAAGGGTATTGGTGAGATTCTATCTGGAGTACTGTGTACACTACCAGTCACAATACATATGGAAGGACGTTAATGCATTGGAAGCAGTTCAGAGAAATTTACTTGACTGATGCCAGGAATGAGCAGATTGCCTAGTGAGTGAAGGCTTTATAAGCCAGGCTTGTTTCATCTGGAATTTAGAACAACTATAGGTGACTTACTTGAAACATGTGTTCCTGGGGTCACTTGGTACGGTGTATGTGGAAAGGATGTTTCCTCTTGTGGGAGAAACTAGAACTGGGGGTTACTGTTTAATCATAAGGAGGCGTCCATTTAAAACAAAGATGAAGACTTCCTTTTTCTGTCAGAGAGTTGAGAATCATTGGAATTACCTTCCTCAAAAAGCAAATAATTTTTGATCCACTCTTCTCTCATGCAAACTCAACTTGAAATTCAATCATGTTATGATCACTGCTAAATTCAGACATCTTTACTTTAAGGTTATTATTAATCCTAGCTAATTACACATTACCAGGTCAAGACTAATCTGCTGTCTGATTGGTATGCTGCAGAAATGCACTGAGAAACTGCCCCAAAACACAATAAACCCATCTTTTACGTGTCCTTTGCCATTTTGATTTGTTCAATTCATATTCAGGTTAAAATCACCCATAATTATCACCATATCTTTATTACAAGACCCTTATCTTTTCCTATATACACACTGTTCAGGCCCTATAAACTAATCCAATAAGTGACGTTTACAATTTCTTATTTCTAGCCAAACTGATTTTGCAAGTTAATCTTTAAAACAAAGATAATCTCTCTCCAATGTTATTAATGTCATTCTTAACTAACAGAGCTACCCTTCCACCACTTCCTATCTTTAGACTTTATCTGCTCGTACATTCTTAAGTTTGTCATTTCCTGCCATGCTACAATTACAATTTCCCTTGTTGTTACTCTGCTGTCTTGTCTTACCCTCTTTCTATTGCATCCTCTTCCTACACTTGATCCATTGCTGCCACCATTTAGTTCAAAGTCCTCCCTACCCCTTGTTATACAACCCATCAAGATAATGATCACAGCATGGTTCAGGTGAATATGATCCCAATGGTCTCACTTTCTCCAGTATCTTCTGGTTCCACATGAATCGAAACCCATTTATCCTACATCACCCATGAGTCACACATTTATCTCTCCAGTCTTACTTACTCGACGTTAATGCCTTAGTGGCTTAGGTTATAATTAATGAAAGAAGAAATTTTATAAGAAAGATAAAGGAAGAGTTACGGCATCAAAATTTCACAGTGTTAATCCAGAGATTATTACCTAATTAGTTCTGCTTTTTAATTCAGCCCCTAGCTGCTAATTGTCCCCTTTGGAACTTTTTCTCTAGTCCTATTTCTGTTTTTGGTACCTACATTCAGCGCTGGCTCACCCACTTATTTCTCTTAGCTTTGCTACAAAGGCCATCAAGATGCTCTAGGATTTTGCATTGCAGCAATAAAAGCACTGACAACACGTTTGAACGTATTGATGTTATGGTGGAGAGCATCAAGCTTATCCAGAAACTATATGCTAAAAGAAGATTATGGAATTTTTCTGCAGCTATCATCTGACATTTTTCAATGCAATACTTCAAATGTTTAGGGACAACAAGGTGCAGAGCTGGATGAACACAGCAGGCCAAGCAGCATCACAGGAGCAGGAAGGCTGACGTTTCGGGCCTAGACCCTTCATCAGAAAATCTGGGCAGGCCATAGCAAGGTGTGAACAAACCTTTCTGTGTGTGAATGGGGTCCCTCAGTTATCGCTATGCTTTCCTTCATGTAAATTTGATGCAACTATCAGGAATTTGACTGTACTTTCAACACTGATATTTTGCACTTATTTTCAACGTTTGTCATCCAATCCTGCACATCATCATTGTACAGACTGGCACCTTTGGTTCATCAACTTGAACTTGATCTATCACGTTTTTTTAGCCTGGGAACTGGGTCAGTAACAGCTCTGATTATGCACAACTTTAAAATGTTCTTCAGATATTTGGGGATTAATACTCGCTGATCAGCACTAGCTAATTGCAGATGTTTGTATTACATTCAGAATGTTGCATTTTGATCAACCCTGTTAACTAGAGATGGTATTTTGTGAAAAAGGATATGACATCAAGGTTGTACAATGTTTTAAAGCACCTACACTTAGCTGAGAACTACATGGTTGACTTCCTGTTTTGCTTTGTGCTCCATGAAAATCAACTGTTCCATATTTGATTTGCTGTCTCTTATTGTATTTAAATAGTTTGAAACTAAAGACGCAAAGCAACATAGAATGAGAAGTGGCAGTTTGGTGCATAAAAGCTATTTCTTCTATAGATAACGTTAACCTGGTGCAGGACTTTGGTTAGACAACATTTGGAGAGTAAGGTTGGAACAGTTTCTTTTGACTTATAGTTCTCCTTGGGATAAATAATCCTTGTGTTTGATTGGCATTGCTGGTAACAGTCTCATATTGACTGGAACCTTTTAGTAAATGATCAATAATCAGACCCAGATCTTTCCTCGTTACCACTGTGACTGCAGGAGACCATGCCATTTTATTCATATAATTGTTAACTCTTCTAGTGGGCATTATTTTCCATTTATGTGCAATATCCATTGTAAGATCCATTATTAGCTTGCTCAATGGTCCAGATATTTGTGACTGCTGTTTATCTCCTTTATAGTTGTTGCCAAGTTATAGTTTGTATTGATAGCAAACAGTTTCCTATAAGAAATTCTCCCCAGCAAATTATTTATGAATGTTGGGAACATAAGGAGATTTAGTAAGAAAAAAACAGAAAAGGCAGCATCATGGTAATTCTATCATCATCACTTGCTTCCTATTGTAAAGAAGATTTTTGTTACTGCTTGCAAATTTGCCAAGAATTGCTTGATCTTCAAAAATTCCATTAAAGTGGCAATTCCAGATGATGTAATTCCTTTACTACATCATTCTATGGAAACCATGTTTGATCCAGACTCTCCTTTCAATTGCAGGTATTGTTGTGAAATGCAAATATTATCTCTCTCTCTCACACACACACACGCACACACACACATGCACACACACACACAATTTTTATTACTTTTAGGCTGAGTTTCCTATGCAGGTGATGTAAAAAGCAGAAAGCAAACTGATGTCATTCTCAGGCAATGGGAAACAGCTACCTGTCTAAAGATGGCACTGCAGCATGTAAAGTGAAGTCTCTTGCATGACAGAAGGAAATTAGTTTGTTTTATTTTCTCTTAGCAGCCTTCTCCCCCACGCCCTCACCTCACACCCCCCCAACCCTGTAGCCTACCAATCTTCCCCAGTGCAAAAAGGTCGCTGGCTCCCAGTGCAGGCCTCCCCACACCCTCCAGTGGTGCAGAAACCTACCCCACTTCACTCCATCCAGCAACTCTGTGCAGGCCTCTCCTCCGACTGCAGGCTTTACTTCCTGCTGTTCCAAGTGCAGGCAGACTCTGCACACTCAATCCTGGCCTTTGTCCCTCCCCATAAAGGGCCCAAACTCTGCCTCACCGCCTGTGGTCCATTTTATCATGGCCAGGTGATGTCACTGGCCATGTCTGCGCACACAATGACCATATTGCATTATAAATAATCTCTCCTTTATTATGCGTTGCTTGTTGTATAAAGAAAGTAAGTGATACTATAAGTAAGTATGAAATAGGCTGCCACTTAGGATGGTGGTTAATCTGATCTCATAGTTTCCCATTGGGTGGGTTAGATTAAAATACCCCTTATTATCACTCCATTGTCATTTGGAAAATTGCTACGGTGCAGTCAGAGCTAGTTCAGTCCCTCAGTTGGCCTTATACTCATTGACTGACAAACTGCCTAATTAACAATACATAAAGCATATGTATATCATTCAGAATCAAAGAGCAGTAGACAGCTATATCTCTCATAAATATGCCATCTTAAAAACAGTTCTTTAGTTGGGAATTGTCAATGATCTAAGATATATGCCTATTTTTATGATCCAATTGTTGTACTCTGCCATTCCTAGAGTCATACCAAACGTTGAAGGTGTTTTGTTTAAAAGTGCGCAAAGACAGAAGTTGATAAAAAGCATGGACCAGGTTTCTGTACCAACGAAGAATTTTTGTTTGTTACAAGTAATTAGAATACAGCTACAGGTAAACGGATATAAACCACTGGCACATAACAATACTGGCTGAAACTCTAATCCCCTTAATAACACACACACACACACACGCACAAGTAAAGAACGAAAATGGATTATGGTTGGAGGCAGAAAAATTATAAAGTCAGTTCAGTGGTCTTTTCCTCCTGGTTCCTACATTGAAATGATCCTTCCTTGGCACAGCTTATAATATCTGCTGTAAGGAAAGTAACTTGGTTTTCTTCAGGGTTAAAATGGGTTTTAAATTCAGGGAAGAGGTAGCCTCCGGGCTGGGAGAAAATATGCACACTTCTTTTCCTCTTTCTTTCTCTCTCTCTTTCTATCTATCTCTCTCTCTATCTCTCTATGTCTCTGTAACTTGTTTCTAGCTCCAAGCTACTCAGCCACCAGAGAACCAATCGCATAGTGTTGACAAGCAAAGGTCTCTTGAATTGGTAACTGTAACTGTCACTTATCTCCAGACCAATCAACATCTTGCTACCAGCAAAAGCTGCATTAGTACGTACTCTTGGCTCCCGATAGTCTGCGATCTAAACTTCAATTACTGTTTGTTGAAACAATTCATTACAATGCCTGCCATAGGTATCAGGTCACTTGCTTTCAAACTGCAGCCAAGCTATCAAAAACTATTTTTAAAAGAGTATTTTGTTTTCTCATTTCAGTCCATAGCTTTTAAAAACACAAAAATAAAAATACATAGCCTTTACACAATCTATACTGAATAATCTGTTATGGCTAGAAAATAATACATTATGACCAACCAACTTCAATAATTCTGTATCCCATATATATTAGCAGATTAAATTTTCTTTTTATCTGAACCATTCTCATGCATTCTAATACGTTTTACCCATGAAACTGTTGTGTATTTTCCTGTAGCTTGCAGAAACCAGTATAAATCTCATGTGTATGCCATAACCTGAGACATAATTTGGTAAATAATCCAAAGTCAAAAATGCTTTGCATGTCACAATAATTGACAAAAGTCCCATCCATCCATAAAACAAATATAATTTTGAATACATTTTTGAAGAATTGTGGAATTTACTTTATCACACTCTAACATGCCAGTTGACAGATCAGATAATATGGCATACATGGTGAACAAATGTTTAGAATTAAAATGCTGAGTGCATAATGCAATAGGTCACAACCCTACCCTTTCACTCCAGGTTGGAATCTACTCAAGACTTATGCAATTAGCATCTTAAATGTTGTGACTGCAAAGTGAAATGACATTTAGCATCCCAAAATCAGTTCTCATGGGGCATATCTCAACATAAACATGCTTTAATTTAGAAGTAAATACAGTGACCCTGAGCTTCCAGTCATATGCTTATTCTCACTTCGACCTCAGCTTCCTCCACTGTTTCCAAAAAGCTGAATGTAATCTCCAAGAACACCACTTTCTGTGAGGCACTCTATAGCCTTCTGGACCCAACATGGAGTTCATCAAACCAAGATCCTAACCTTTACTTCAATTTTGTAAACTGTAAATGTTCATTACGATTCTTTACTTGTTTCATTAGCATCTCATTTTATCTTACAGCATCATCAATTTTGTCACTTAATCTCCATTGCCTTCCACTGTATCACAAACGTTCCTTTTGTTCTTACTTCCCATCCTACCCCATCCCTTCCTATTTAATACCTATTACATTGCTAATATTTCTCAGTTCTGAAGAAAGGTTTTTGACCCGAAATGTTGTGCTGGATTATTCATCCAGAGTGGGATCCCCGCAGCCTCGCTTACATTTTGTGGGTGATCCTGCTTTCATTTGGCTGGCTCTCCTAACTTTAATTTTTCAGGCAATGTCCTTTTAATTCACAAAAGAGGGGAAAGAACAGTAAAAATGGTGACCGAGACAAACTCATCCAACTAGTCTTATGGTTATTTTTATTCAACCAATTTGGATATGCAGTGACATGTGGGACTTGAACCCAGATCTTTTAGATCAGCTCTCTCAGTTGCACTGAAATATTAATGCTTACAGGCTTCCTTTAAACATTCTGCACAAATTCAACACTTTAACTTTTAAAACATAATGCAAAATGTTTTAGTTATAGTTTATTTAAGTTTCTTTGTTTCTTTTAATCATTTTAAATGTGCTTTGAGGACTGAAAAATATAATGAAGAGGTTTTCAGTTACAATTATAGTGCTTCTAAGTTTACAATTTTACATGGGACCTCAGGGTCCTCTATGCGGTACCTCTGATCACCATTCCTGCTAATGTGAAGAGACAAAGGTAGTGGAATTGGAGAACTGCTACAGTATTGGTGGATGCCAGACTGCAGATCTAGATCAAGAAAGTTGTAAGATTTAAGATTTGGGGGCCACAGTAACAGAAAATAGGCAATTAATTTCAAAATAATTTATTGAGGAGCAGCAGTTTAGATATACACTAACTAAGTGGACAGGAAAGCTATACAGCCTGTCACAGTTGACAGTACTGAAGTAAAGTGATATTGTGGGACTGTACCCAAATCTTTTGCAAGAGCTGCACTGAAGTTTTAATGCTTGCAGACTTTTTCTAAGCCCTACACATGATTCCAACGCTTGATTCTTTAACATTCAAAATGTTAACTTTGTTACTTACTGTCTATGGATACTGCCAGACCTGCTGATTTTCTCCAGCATTTTCTGTTTTTATTTCAGATCTCCAGTGAGAATGAAACAGACTGGGGGTCCACGGCCCATAATTGCTGAAATATATATCCAGGGCACAATCACCTAGAAGGAGGCCTGATAAGGCCCTGCCTTTGTGTTCATTATTGTGTGAAGATAAGCTTTGACTTTCTCCACCTGACGCAACACATTCACGGTTTTAACAAGATGCTTCTGGTCTGGAACTACTACTAAACTCCTCACACTGAGTGAAACTTTCTCACCATTTCAAATTATCTTCTTTCCCCATAAGCAACTGTATTAAATGTCCAGCTTCAGCTAAGCATGATGTAGAACTACGTAAACTGAAGCTAAATAAACTTTTTTTTGGTCCCCAGGCTATAGTGTTTCCTCTAAACTCAAAAAAACTCTAGAATCTTCTATTTGAAAACTTAATGCAGAAAGCTTTTTTTGTATCTTGCGAAGTCTCCCAAAGTAATTACATTTCCATTAGCCTCTGAAATTTCCTCTTTTAGGCTCTATTTTTTCAAAGAAATCCCCACGGTTACAGAAATATGATTAAGTCAATCACTAAAAACCTTTAAACACACAAAAAACCTTATGTCACCAGTTCAAAATCAAAAGTACAAATAAAAAATGCTACTAAAATATATATAAATCACACACCTTACATTACATTAATTTTAGTTGTCTATTAGTAGCCATAGAATAACCTGTCACGATTTCTGTTTTGCTTTACATAGTTGACTTTGCAGTCAACATACAATCCAACATTGACCACTGTTTTCTCATCTACACTCAAGATCTAAAATTCTATTGCATGTGTACTGACTGACAGAAATTCTGTTTATCCATCACTCCTCTACTTGCTGATGAACACCGTATCCTGCTTAAACAATGGTTGATTTTAAAAATTCTTACTCTTGTTTACAAATTCATCCAAGACCTGTCCCCTTTCTATCTCTGTAATTTCCCAAGCCACCCAACCCTTTCAGATGTCTCCATTCATCCGACCACTTGAATAACACAATTATAATTGCTCCTCCAGTGCTGGCTGCATCTTTAGCTGCTGCCTATACGCTTTAAATCTATCCTTTCCAAAGCTGCTCTGTCACTTTACCCTATTTGTTTTACTTAAGACATTCCTTGAAACCTATTTCATTAACCAAACTTTTGCAATCTGCCTTAATATCAGTGCCAAAATACCAAATGCTCGAGAGAACTGTCTTGAGATGTTGTATTAAGTTAAAGGTACAATATAAGTACAAATCAATGTTGGTGAATGTGCAATATTGATGCATTGCAAGAAAAAGTGGGGTTGGTTACTAACAGTTTTACACTGAAAGGTAGAATTGAAATATCAGTGAGATTCTTATAGTGAATCTACAACTGAGAATAATTTATCTCAGCTACAATTATAACATACTTATCACATCTTTCTGAAGTAACTTTAAGTAATTCACATAAAATTAGTCACATTGACTTTACGTTCCCGAATAATTCAGTTATCCCTCTTCTATTACTCAAACTGCTATTTAAGAACATACAGTAAATAAAAATTTTGAATGAGTGCTTCACAGCATACAGTCAGGTAAATCAAGCACCTTAAGTGTGGTTTAAGACTGCCTTAATTGTTTCAAAGTGACAAAATCAAGGTTTGTTTTACAATTCTGAGATCCTGATGATTAAAAGGATAAATAGGGCATACCCTTTTCTTTACAACGTACAAAGCAATGATGGTTTTTAAAAACATATACAAAGGATCAAAACTTAAACATGGTTCTGCTTATTCGTAGTGAAATAAAAATTGAGGTGTGTAGATAAATAAGTGCTAACTTTTATAAAGTTTTGAGGTTGGTGACTTGCTCACTGAGCTGACTTGGTTTTGTTCAGACGTTTCGTCACCATGCTAGGTGACATCATCAGTGGAGCCTCCGATGAAGCGATGTTATTCTACTCAGCTTGGAATTTATACTGTCTGGTCCGTTATGGTGAATAGTATCATTTCCTTTTTGATCTGTATGGGTTTGTATGTGGGGTCCAATTCTATATGTTTGTTGATTGAAGTATGGGTGGAGAACCAGGCCTCTAGGAATTTGTGCGTGTCTTTGTTTGGCTTGGGCTAGTATGGTTACTTTGTCCCAGTGAAATTGATGGCCCTCATTGTCTGAATGTACAGATATTAAGGAGAGTTCATCGTGCCATTTTGCTGCGAGCTGATGTTCATGTATTCTGATGGATAGTTTCCTTCTTTCCTGTCTGTCCGATGTAATGTTTGTGGCAGTCGTAGCATGGTATTTTGTAAACCACGTTCATTCTGCATGTTGTGGGAATGGGGTCTTTAATCCTTGTCAGTGTTTGTCGTAGAGTGTCTGTGGGCTTGTGGGCCACCATGATTCCTAGTGGTCTTAGGAGTCTTGTTGTCAGTTCCGATATGTTCTTGATGTAGGGCAGCGTGACCAGTGTGTTAGGGCATACTGTGTCCTCCCGTTGTTGTCTGTTTTGTTGACAATTGTGGGTGAACTTGCGGGGATATCCGTTCAAAGCAAGAATCTTGTAGAAGTGTTCTTCCTCTTTCCTGCGTAGTTCTGAAGTGTTCTGAGTGTTGCAGTGTGTCCTGGCCCATTTAAACAGTGTCGTAATGCAGTTTTGTTTGTGGACATTGGGGTGGTTGCTGTGGAAGTTGAGGATTTGATCAGTGTGGGTTGTTTTTCTGTATACTGAGGTTTGGAACTCCCCGTTTGTCAATCGTTCTACTTTAACGTCCAGAAACAGAAGTTGATTGTTGTTTTCTTCTTCCCTTGTGAATTTACTCCCTGTAAATAAGCTGTTGATGAGGTCATGGGTCTCTTATAATTTGTTGTGTTTAATAATGACAAATGTGTCGTCTACGTACCGGATCCACGGTTTAGGTTGAAAGCGGGGGAGGGTGGTGTGTTCTAGCATTGCTTCTGCGATGAGTCCTGAGATGGGTGACCGCACTGGTCTATCGTTGATCTGTTTGTATATCTGACCATTAAAGACGAAGTGTGTGGTGAGGCAGAGGTCGAGTAATTTAAGTATGTTGTTCTTGCTGATGGAGCTGCTGGTCTGCGTTGCTGTTTCCTCTAGTAATGTGGCCACTGTTTCCTTGGCTAGTGGGATGTTGATTGATGTGAATAAAGCTGTGATGTCAAAGGATACCATAATCTCATTGTCACTGATTTTTACGTTCTTGACGGTATGGAGAAAATCTTGGGTTGAGTGGATAGAATGGGGTGATCCATCGACTAGGTGTATCAATCTCTGTTGTAGGTCTTTGGCCAGTTTGTGTGATGGTGTGCCCGGTAGGGAAACAATGCATCTGGGAGGGATGTCTGGTTTATATACTTCAAGCAGTCCATAGAAGAAGGGGGTGTTTGTGCCTTCTGGTTTCATTCTCATGAAGTCTGTCTTGGTTATCTGCCCTGCATTCATTAGTCACTTCAATGTCTGGGTGATCCTATTAGCCAGCTGCGGTGGGATGAGGTTAGGAGGTAGGAGATGGGGGTGCGGCTTGAGGTGGGAGGAGGGGATAGGTGGGAGGAAGAACAGGTTAGGGAGGCGGGGACGAGCTGGACTGGTTTTGGGATGCGGTAGGGGGAGGGGAGATTTTGAAGCTTGTGAAATCCACATTGA